>NW_026781557.1:0-254138 GCF_030144855.1 Hypanus sabinus | reverse complement strand
GAATCCACACTCTATATTTCGACTCTTCTCTCTCCCCACATCTCACCTTCCCCTTATTTATTGCGCTCCAACGTGCTTCCTCTGACAACGGTTACTTCCCCTCGCTGAGCCCAGAGACGCAGAGGATCCACGAAAGGATGGACGACAGCGAGACGTGCATCAATGTGCCGCTCGATAAACCGGAGTCACGGTCTTCATCGAGAAGTGAGAAGGGCAGAGACGGAGGTAGGGATTTCTATCTCTTTCTCACCCAGGGATTGTGACATGGGACGGTATAGATGGAACATCACTCTGTGTCTGACCCCTGAGCGTGCGATGGAACGGTGTGGAGGGAGATTCACTCTCTTTCTGTCCCAGGTACTGGGGAAAAGGGACGGTGTGGACGGTACTTCACTCTGTGTCTTACACCGGGAGTGCCTGATGTGAGAGTTTGGAGGGAGTTTCACTCACTTTCTGACCACAGCAGTGGGTAATGTGACCGTGTTGAGGGATCTTCACTCTTTCTCTGACCCTGGGAGTGTGTGATGTGACGGTGTGGATGGAGATTCACTCTGTTTCTGACACTGGGAGTGTGTGATGTGACGGTGCGGAGTGAGTTTCACTCCGTGTCAGAACCGGGAGTTTGTGACGGGACGGAGTGGAGGGTGATTTATTCCGTGTCTGTGCCCGGGAGTGTGTGATGGGACGGAGCCCATGGAGCGTCAATCAGTGTCTGAGCACAAAAGTGTTTAATTGGAGTGTGTAGATGGAACTTCACTCTGAGTCTGACCCCGGGAGTGTGTGATTGGACCGTGTGTAGTGAGTTTCACTCTGTCTGACCACAGAAGTGTGTGTTGCGGCGTTAAGGAGGGAGATTCCCTTTGTGTCTGATCCCGGGAGTGTGCGATAGGATGATTTGGAGGGTGATTCGTTCTGTGTCTGAAGCTGGGAATGTGTGATGGGAGGGTGTGGAGCGAGTTTCACTGTGATTCTGATTCTGAGTGTTCTGTCCCAAGCTGAATCTGATGTATCGTATGTGGAACTTAATGTCAAGCCCCTCTCTGTTTCCAGGGTCCGGACAGATGGAGGGCAGATTCACTTTTGTTGTTTTGACTGTTTCGCTGCTGTCTATTCCTGTCGAGAAATTTCATGGCAGGCGCAGCGTTAACCCTAATGGTTCCGTGTGAGACAATGTCAAAGGGAATGCAGGCGAGACTGGATGAGATACGAGCTGTATGGGAGGGTCTGTGAGGATGGAGGGCTCAGGGAAGGTTCGGGGTGGAGGCAGAGCAGTGGGAGGGGCGGTGTAAAGAGAGGGCTGTAGAAAGGGATGAGTAGATTGCTCTGGGTGGTGGTGGGTAAAGAGAAAGCCATGGGATTTGTGCTGTGGTGAGAGTATGGTGTGAGGGTTTAAATTAGGTGCAAGAAGGCGGGAGAGCTGTGTTGTTGGGGGCGAGATGCGAGAACGGGGAGTGCAAATAACAGCCTGGGCGGAGTTGCGAGGAGGGTGGAGAGTAGAAAGTGGCGTTGAGGAAGGGGATCTCTTATGAAATGTCAAGGACCCTCTCCACGTTCGAATCCCACTCTCTCATTCCTCTCTCTAACCTGCCTTGCTCTTTCTTCCCCGATCTTTCACACGCTAATACTCTCTCATCCACTTTTCACCCTCTCTGTCCCACTAATTCCTTTATCACGCTTCTTTCTCACGCATCCTTCTCACGCTTTCCCCCTTTTCCAACCCTTCTCTCTGTCTTTTCCATAATCTCTCCCCTTCTACGCCTACTGCTCTTTGTTGCCATTTCCCATCTATGCAATTCCTTTTCCGCACTCTCCCCTTCCCCGCACTCTCTGCTCTCTCTCTTTCACATTCCCACTCTCTACCGTTCTCACTGTCCTCGCGCACTCTTTCCCTCATTCCCTTCAATTAGTCCCTCCACTTCCACTCCCTCCTATCTCAGTCTCTGTCCCCGTTCATCTCCTCTCGCTGTCCCCTAATTTTCGGATCAACTCCCCCTCCTCAACCTCTCACCCTCTGTATTCACCACGCCTTGCTGTCCCTCACGCTCACCACACTCTCTTAACTCTATCTCTTAACCTTCTCTATTTCTCCCTCTCTCGCTCCCTTTGTCTGGCACCCCTCTGCCTACCAAATCTACCCTCCGAATCCCCACTCTCACCTTCTCTTTCGCTATCCCTCTCACCAGTCTCACTCCGCTTCAGGCATAACCTCGCTCCCTTTACTCCTTCCCTCTCTCTGTCTTTCCACTTTCTCGCCTCCATTCGCTCCCATCTTCTCGCCCATCGCTCCAATCGCTCACTCCTCAGTCCATTTATCCTTTTCATCCTCACTCTCCTGCTCTGTCTCCTCTGCTCTCTCCCCCACTTCCAACGTCTCTCACTTCCAATCCCTACCTCTCAGCCCTCTCTTTATGCACTCTATGTTCTTGTCTCTCAGTCCTCACCCTTCTCCCATTATTTACCGGTCTCTCCTCCTTGTATTTCTCTCTCTCTCATTCTCGTACTTTCTTCCCCAGACAGTCAGACCTCCACCGACTCAGAGTCGATCTTTGGGAAAGACGAATACCTCATCGATGAGGCTGAGGATCCTCCCATTGCCCCGGGACACGGCGAGCTGCGAGTCACTGCACAGACAGGTCAGAGTTCACAGTAACGACGCCGTTCTGAAGGGGTCATGTGTCAAATCCCAAGTGTCCAAGTTTCTAATGCTTCTGCCTCGACCACTACCTCTGGCAGTTTGTGCCTTGGACTGACCACAGTCTGGGTAACAAAGGGTTATTAATCGGCTCACCAATTCAATATGTTTGCATGTTTCCCCTCTCAACTCAGACCTGCGAGCTCTGGTCCCCGATTCTCCAAGACGAAAGAAAATTACTTTACGTAATCACGCTGTTTCTGCACCTCGTTGCTTTAAATACCTCTGAAAGGTCAGCCCTGCACTGCAAGGAATGTAGTCCCAACCTTCCTGACCTCACCCTGTAACTCCCTTCATCGGGTCCGACAATATTTTCGCAAATCTCCATTGCAATAATGATCAGGGTCGTATTTACCGACAAGTACCTTGATTATCTAATTTACCAAGCACGTGAGTTTATACACTAAATACCTTGTGTTCACACCGGCTAACTCACCCTGACCTTCCATGCACAGTCAGAGAACAGAAAAGATTTCACCAATTGAAAGGGAGATTCTGCTGCTGGCCACTTGTTCCTCGTAGCCGCTTCAAAATTTCCACGGGTCTGTGGGGTTCCCCATCTCCACGATAATTGTTATCACGCAGAGTTACACCGGCCAGAAGACTTGAGGCGTTGTTTTATATTAATTACCTAAACATTGCATTCCAGTGTCATTGGCTGCAGGTCACGTTTCTGACTGTTAACAGTTTTCATTGGCTCTGCTACAGGCCTGCATCAATTATTGTCCATTGACTACCAAGTGACAATCTGTCATTGGTGACACTTTGTTCTCAGTCAGCCTGAATCGAGCAGATCAGACAGCCTCAAATCCACAGTTATCCACCACTACTCTCTGGCATCTCCCATCCAGCCACTGTTGAATCCATTTTGCTACTTTAATATTAATACCTAACGATTGAACTTTCCAAACTAACCTTCCGTACGGTACCTTGTCCAAGGCCTTACTGAAGTCGATATAGACAACATCCACTGATTTACCCTCGTCAACGTTCCTGGCGACCTCTTCAAAAATTCACTAAGATTTGTCGAACATGACCTTCCACAATGACAAATCGATGCTAACTGTTCCCAATCAGACCCTGTCTATCCAGATAATTATATATACCATCTCTAAGAATACCTCTATTAATTGGCCCACCACTGACGTCAAACCGACAGGCATATAATAGCTAGATTTACTGTTAGAACCCTTTTTAAACAATGGAACTACATGAGCAATACGCCAGTCCTCCAGCACCATCCCCGTTTCTAACCACTGCGACCAACCCTGGATAATTGACTTACAACCCACCCCCTCTCCACACATGCTCCCCCACATCGGGTGAATATACGAAAACAAGTTTCGTCGGCTCAAAGACAGACTCAACACGCTTTTATCAGATTATTGTACCTGCGCAAGCAGGTCGGAGGTCATATTATTGATGTCACTCTCAATGTGTCACGTGCTATACTCACAAGTGTACAATACACTCCGTCCCTCCACCCGCTCCCTCCTGTCTGTCTCTCTTCACGTTCATTCCATTTCGCTCTCACACAATTTTCCGATCCACTACCACTCCACACCCTCTCAACCCTCGCTGTTAACCCTCTCTCTTTAACCTCTCTCCCTTTCTCTATCGCTCCCTTTGTCTCTCACCCCTCTGCCTCCCAAATCTATCCTCCAAGTCCCCACTCTCACCTTCGCTTTCGCTATCCCGCTTTCTAGTCTCACTCCCCTTCCGGCACCACCTCGCTCTCTTTACTTATTCCCTTTCCGTGTCTTTCCCCTTTCTCGCCCCCATTCTCTCCCATTTTCTCGCCCATCGCTGCAATCAGTCTCTCCTCACCCCATTTATCCTTTTCATCCTCAATCTCCTGCTCTGTCTCCTCGGATCGTTCTCCTCACTTCCACCACTCTCTCACTTCCAATCCCTACCTCTCAGCCCTCGCTTTCCGCACTCTGTTCTTGTCTCTCTGTGCTCACCATTCCCCCATTATTTAACGGTCTCTCCTCCTTTTATTTCTCTCTCTCTCATTCACTCACTTTCTTCCACAGACTCTCAGACCTCTACCGACACAGAGCTGAACATTGGGAAAGATGAACCCCTCGTCCATGAGGGTGAGGATCCTCCCATTGCCTCGGGACCCGGCGAGCTGCGACTCACTGCACAGACAGGTCAGAGTTCACAGTACCGGCGCAATTCTGAAGGGGTCATGTGTCAAATCCCAAGTGTCCAAGTTTCTAATGCATCTGTCTCGACCACTACCTCTGGCAGTTGGTGCCATGGACTGACCAGAATCTGGGTAACAAAGGGTTATTAATCGGCTCCCCAATTCAATGTGTTTGCATGTTTCCCATCTGATTATAGACCTGCGAGCTCTGGTCCCCGATTCTCCAAGGTGATAGAAAACAACTCTACGTATTCACTCTTGCTTCTGCACCTCTTGGCTTTAAATACCTCTGGAAGGTCACTCCTGTTCTGCAAGGAATATAATCCCAACCTTCCTGACCTCTCTCTGTAACTCCCTTGATCGGGTTCTGACAATATTTTCGCAAATCTCCATTGTAATAATGATCAGAGTCGTATTTACCGACAAGTACCTTGATTGTCTAATTTACCAGGTTTGTAAATTTATACACTTACGACCTTTTGTTCACACCGGCTAACTCACCCTGACCTTCCATGCACAGTCAGAGAACAGGAAAATTATCACCAATTGAAAGGGAGGTTCTGCTGCTGGCCACATGTTCCTCGTAGACGCGTCAGAATTTCCATGGGTTCGTAGGGCACCCCACATCCACGATAATTGTTCTCACGCCCAGTTACACCCGCCAGTAGATTGAAGCGTTGTTTTATATTAATTAAATAAACATTCACTATTGCATCCCAGTGTCATTGGCTACAGGTCACGTGTCTGGACTTTAACAGTATTCATTGGCTCTGCTCCAGGCCTGCATCAATTATTGTTCTCTGACCAGCAAGTTTGCCAGTTATGACACTTTATTCTCAGTCAGCCTGAATCGAGCAGATCAGGCAGCCCCAAATCCACGGTCTCTATCCACACTTCCCGCTGCGGCACTAGTGCAGCTACCGTAATAAAGACTCTCTAGATATAACCATACAACAATTACAGCACGGAAACAGGCCATCTCGACCCTTCTATTCCGTGCCGAACGCTTACTCCCATCTAGTCCCACCGACACGCAATCAGCCCCATAATCCTCCATTCCTTTCCTGTCCATGTACCTATCCATTTTTACCTTAAAAGACAATACCATCCTGACTCTACTACTTCTACTGGAAGCTCTTTCCACACAGCTGTCACTCTCTGAGTAAAGAAATCCCCCCTCGTGTTACTCATCAACTTTTGCTCCTTAAATCTCAACTCACGTCCTCTTGTTTTCAATCTCCCCGACTTTCAAAGGAAAAAGCCTATCCACGTCACTCTATCTATCCCCCTCATAATTTTAGAGGTATTTAAAGCCCCCTCAACCTTCTATGCTCCAAAGGCCTAACTTGCTCAACATTTGCCTTTAACTTAGGTGCTGAAACACAGGTAACATCCCAGTAAATCTCCTCTGTACTCACACTATTTTGTTGACATCTTTCCTATAATTCGGTGTCCACAACCTTCCACAATACTCCATATTTGGCCTCACCAATGTCTTGTACTATCTTAACATTACATCCCAACTCCTATACTCAATGCTCTGATTTATAAAGGCCAGCATACCAAAAAATTTCTTCATCACCCTATCCACATGAGATTCCACCTTCAGGGAACTGTGCACCATTATTCCTAGATCACTCTGTTCTTCTGCGTTTCTTAATGGCCTACCATTTATCATGTATAACCTATTTTGATTATTCCTACCTAAATGTAGAACCTCACATTTATCAGCTTTAAACTCCATCTTCAATCGTTCAGCCCACTCTTCTCACTGGCCTAAATGTCACTGCATGCTTTGAAAACCAACCACATTATCCACAACACCACCTGCGGTGTCATCTGTATACTTACTAATCCAAATTTCACCCCATCATCCAGGTCATCAATGTATATGACAAAGAACATTGGCCCAGTACAGATCTCTGAGGCACAATAGTCACCGGCCTCCAACCTGACAAACAGTTATCCACCACTACTCTCTGGCATCTCCCATCCAGCCACTGTTGAATCCATTTTGCTACTTTAATATTAATACCTAACGATTGAACCTTCCTAACTAACATTCCGTGCGGAACCTTACCCGCGACCTCTTCCAAAATTCAATACGATTTGTCAAACAAGACCTTCCACAATGAAAAATCCATGCTGACTGTTCCTAATCAGACCCGGTCTATCCAGATAATAATATATACCATCTCTAAGAATACTTCTATTAATTGTCCCACCACTGACGTCCAACCGACAGGCATATAATAGCTAGGTTTACTGTTAGAACCGTTTTTAAACAATGGAACTACATGAGCAATACGCCAGTCTTCCAGCACCAGTCCCGTTTCAAACCACTCCGGCCCATCCTGGATAATTGGCTTACAACCCACCCCCTCTCCACACATACTCCCCCACATCGGGGGAAGATACGAAAACAAGCTTCGTCAGGCTCAAAGATAGACTCAACACGCTTTCATCAGATTATTGTGCCTGCGCAAGCAGGTCGGAGGTCATATTACTGACGTCACTCTCAATGTGTCACGTGCTATACTCACAAGTGTACAAGACACTTCGTCCCTCCACTTCTGCACCCTCCTGTCGTCTCTCTTCACGTACATCCCGTTTCGCTCTCCCCCAATTTTCCGATCCACTACCACTCCACACTCTCTCAACCCTCGCTGTTAACCCTCTCTCTTTAACCTACTCCCTTTCTCTATCGCTCCCTTTGTCTCTCACCCCTCTGCCTCCCAAATTTATCATCCCAATCCTCACTTTCATCTTCGCTTTCGCTATCCCTCTTTCTAGTCTCACTCCCCTTCCGGCACCACCTCACTCACTTTATTTATTCGCTCTCCCTGTCTTTCCCCTTTCTCGCCCCCATCCACTCCCATTTTCTCGCCCATCGCTGCAATCGCTCACTCCTCACTCTCCTGCTCTGTCTCTTTGGCTCTCTCCCCTCACTTCCATCTCTCCTTCACTTCCAATCCCTACCTCTCTGCCCTCTCTTTCCGCACTCTATATTTATTTGTCTCTCTCTGTGCTCGCCCTTCCCCCATTATTTACGGGTCTCTCCTCCTTTCATTTCTCTCTCTCTCATTCTCACACTTTCAACCTCAGACCGTCAGACCTCCACCGACACAGAGCTGAACTTTGGGATAGATGAACCTCTCAGCGATGAGCGTGAGGACCCTCCAATTGCCTCGGGACACGGCGAGATGCGAGTCACTGTACAGACAGGTCAGAGTTCACAGTTGCGGCGCCATTCTGAAGGGATCACGTGTGAAATCCCAAGTGTCCAAGTTTCTAATGCATCTGCCTCGAGCACTACCTCTGGCAGTTTGTGCCGTGGACTGACCACCATCTGGGCAACAACGGGTTGTCACTCGGCTCCCCAGTTAAATTTGTTTCCTTCTTTCTCCTCTCAGCTCAGACCTGTGATCTCTGGCCCTGGGTTCTCCAAGTCGAGAGAAAATGACTCTGCGTATTCACACCGTCTCTACAGGGTACCCACATCTCTGGTGCTGTGTTCCCTGGAGTTCAGGAGAATGGGGGGGGGGGATCTCATGGAAACATTCCGAATGTTAAAACACCTTAATAGATTAGATACGGCAAAGTTAATTTCAATAGTAGTGTAATCTAGGGCAAGAAGACACAAACTCAGGATTAAAGAATGTCCATTTAGAACGGAGACGCAGAGAAATTACTTTAGTCAGACCGTGGTAAATCTGTGGAAATTGTTGAAACGAGCGGCTGTGAAGCCAAATCATTGGGTGCATTTTAGGTAGAGATTGATAAGTTATTGATTAGCCAGGGCTTCAGGGGCATGGGGAGAATGCACGTGAGCATGGTTGACTGGAAAAATTGTTTCAGGCCACGATTGAAAGACGGAGGAGACGCGATGGCCCGAATGTCCTACTTCTGCTACTATATCTTATGTTCCCGTGGTCTTGCGGTCTCTCCACAGCTGCGCATGAACAACAGTCGAAAGTGAAGATCGGAAATAGACCGTACCGTCTGATCTGCCTACTCTGCCTAGTTACATCCGCCCTCATCGTGATAGTGGTCGGACTCTCGATCCATGGTGAGTGGAACGGTCTCCGAGTGCAGTCAGACCGTAAATAAAGAGAGTGGAATAAATTGTTATTGTAAAATACCACAGTGACACCGACACGCCGCTTACCGTCACACCGATTAAACCCATCACCATGACAAGGAAACATCCCTAACCGTGATAAAAATACGGTCTTCAGCGTAACAAAATCAAGACTCTTCCTGACACAGTCACGCCATTCACCATAATATTATCAACGCTGTCACGGTCACGACATTCAACGGGACACAAATGATCTCCTAACCGTGACACTGACACGACCATCGCGGTGATACACACATGGCAGTCACACTGACCGCAACACACCCCTCATTGTAACATCGACATGCCCCTGACCGTGTCATTGATACACTCCTCAAGGCGACACCGAAACACACCTCACAGTGACAGCGACACGATCTTCTCTGTGACACTGGCGTACCGTACCCCGTGACATTTTCACGCTCCTCAGCGTGATCCGCTCCGCAGCGCATCGTGACAAAAACTCACAGGTCAATGTAACACCACTTCCCGAGACAGTATTGCCCCTCAACTAACACCGATGCACCTCTCACTGAGGCAATTACCCACACCTCACCCTGACACAGGAACACCCTTTACGGTAATACCGACACCTAAATTCACAATGACACCGACATAGTCCTCTCCATCTCAGCGACACACACCTCAGCGTGACAATCTCATACACGCCGTGGTCATGTCATGCCTCTCACCGTGACACAGACAAACCCATCTGAATGAGACCAGCACACACACATTACACAGATACCCCACACACCGGGACATACCAGATCCCGAACTCTTGACATTTCCCTCGCCGTAACGTCCAGATACACTTCATTGTGTCCCGGTACACCTCTCTCCGGGGCACAGAAACTCCTATTACAGTGACACCGACAGGTCGCTCACAACAACTCGAACCGGCCCCGAGCTGAGACAGGGAATCGATCATCACCACCATGCTAACACAGACCCCACTGTAACAACAACAGAACGTTCACCAGGGCACTGCAAACGTCTCAGTGACACAGACACGCCCCTATGCTTCCGCCGACGCCTCTCACTGTGCCACCAGTACATCCTTCACTGTGACAACCTTCACGGTGACACTGACACAACACTCTTCGTGACCTATTCAGTGGCGTGACGTTGACTCACGTGTCACTGTAAAAGCTAAACATCCTTCACCATCTTTCTCAGAATTACAGATGCGTCAGTCTAAGGTCACCTCTGACCGAAACTACCATGAGTTAAACTTTCCTCGCTCAACTCTAATCTGTCTTTTCTTAAAGGAATGCACAGCGATCTCCGTCACCAGTTCACTGAGATGGAAACGAAGTACAGATCTGTCAACGAAACCAAGGCTCAAATCTGTGAATTGTTGACCAGCAGAAGAGGTGAGGCATCATCCCCCTCTTTAACCCGTTGCTCACCACAGGGCAAGCATGGAGAGAGGAAGCGTCACTCTGTGCTTGACATCGGGAGTGTGTGAAGAGATGGCATGGAGGGTGATTCACTCTGTGTTTGACCCGGTGAATGTGTGATGGGGCTGCGTGGAGTAAGTTTCATTTTATCACTGAATCCAGGAGAGTGTGATGGGTCGTTGTGGAGAAGGATTCTCTGTGTCTGACCACGAGATAGTGAGACGTAACTTTACAGCTTATTTTTGTGTCTGACTGCTGGAGTGTGTGATGGGGCCGTGGAGAGAGGGATTCACACTGGGTCTGACCAAGGCTGGATGTGATTGGACTTTCTGGACGGATCTAAATTCTGTTCTCTGACGGGACGGAGTGGAATTAGATTCACTCTGTTTCGGAGCTCGGGAGAGTGTAATCGGGCGATCTGCAGGGAGCTTAAACCCGTGTCTCACACCTTGGGTGTATAATTGGAACCTGTGTTTGACAGTGTGTGCGTGTGAAGAGAAGCTGTGATGGGAAGTGTGGTGAAGTGTGTGAGTGCGTTTGGGGGGGGCGTTGTGTGTGCGTCTGACACCAGGAACAGTGATGCGTGCCTGGATAGCGTTTCGCTCTGTGTTTGAAACCAGGGGTCTGTGATAGGACGGTGCGGAGGGGGCTTCTCTCGCTTTCAGACCACTGTGTTGTGTGATGTCAGCGGGTAGAAGGAGCATCATACTGTGTCTGACCATGGAAGTATGCGGGGGGATGGTGCAGAGTGTTTCATTTTTTTTATCTGATCACGGGCGGTAGTGTGCAGCGAACTCCACTCCATGTTTGACCCAAGGAGTGTGTGATAATGTGGTGGAGAGAAAGCCTCAGTGTGAGACTGACCCCGGTCGTGTGTGATGGGACAGTGTGTTAGGAGAATCACTCTGTGTCTGACCCCGGGAGTGTGTGAGAGGACGGTGTGGTGGGAACTTCACTTTACCTGATCCTTGTTAATGTGATGGGACGGTGTGGGGAGGTGGTAGATGTAGCCTCAATGTGTGCCTGATTGGAGAGACTGTGATGAATGATGCGGAGGGAACTTCACTCTGTGCCTCATCCTATGAATCTGTGACGGGACGTTCTGAAGGGAACTTCGTTCTGTGTCCCTCCCCGGGCGTGTGCGATGGGACAGTGTGGTCCTAGATTCACTCTGAGGCTTGACCCCTGGAATGTGTGATGGACAGTGTGGAGGGAACCTCACTGTACCTGATCCTTGTTAATGTGATGTGCCGGTCTGGGGAGTGGGGGGAGGGGATTCACTCTGTGCCTGGCTTCAGGTGTGCGTGATGGGACCGCGTGCAGGGAGATTCGCTCTGTGTCTCACTGTTCCTTGTTCCTGATTTCCAGAGCAAACGTGTTCCAAGGACTGGATGAAAAATAAAGACCGGTGTTATTACGTATCCACGTTTGAAGCATCTTTCCGCCAAGCGATGGAAGAATGTTCAAACCGTGACTCAAGGCTGCTGGAAATCAATTCAAGGGATGAAGCGGTATGTGTCACAGCACGAGAAGGTCTCACAGTAACAAAGGAATCATCACACACTCGCGGATTCAGTCACAGATTGAACACACAACATACACTCCCAGCACACACACCCGGGGATAGACACAGAGTGAATCTCCCTCCACACCGTCCCATCACACACTCCCGGGGTCAGACACAGACTGAATCTCCCTCCACACCGTCCCATCACACACTCCCGGGGTCAGACACAGAGTGAATCTCCCTCCACACCGTCCCGTCACAGCCTCCTGGGGTCAGACACAGAGTGAATCTCCCTCTACGCCGTCCCATCACACACTCACGGGGTCAGACCCAGAGTGAATCTCCCAACACACCGTCCATCACACACTCCCGCCGTCAGACACAGAGTGAATCCTCCTCCACACCGTCCCATCACTCACTCCCGGGGTCAGACACAGAGTGAATCCCCCTCCACACCGTCCCATCACTCACTCCCGCCGTCAGACACAGAGTGACTCCCCCTCCACACCGTCCCATCACACACTCCCGGGGTCAGACACAGAGTGAATCTCCCTCCAAATCGTCCCATCACACACTCCCGGGGTCAGACACAGAGTGAATCTCCCTCCACACCGTCCCGTCACAGCCTCCTGGGGTCAGACACAGAGTGAATCTCCCTCTACGCCGTCCCATCACACTCTCACGGGGTCAGACCCAGAGTGAATCTCCCAACACACCGTCCATCACACACTCCCGCCGTCAGACACAGAGTGAATCCCCCTCCACACCGTCCCATCACTCACTCCCGGGGTCAGACACAGAGTGAATCCCCCTCCACACCGTCCCATCACTCACTCCCGGGGTCAGACACAGAGTGAATCTCCCTCCACACCGTCCTATCACAGATTTGTTTTGTAATGAACAGAGAGAAGCTACGTAGATTGTTTTCAATTCTTGGCATTGATCAAGTAAATTTAATTTCCCAGAGCTTTGCATCCAACAAACTGTTGTACCGAAACATTGCACTCTGGATTGGAAAATGCGAAAACGGGTGAGATTTGCACTGATACGTGGTGAAAGAGTTGGACAATGACATAGTCCTGACGGAAGAAAATTGGATTAGTTTACGATTAGACTGTACGAGGTTGTCGGGAGCGTGCGGTACTGTGGGAACATTTTGGGACCGACAGGTGTCTGTCGGGGAAGGGCAGGGCAGTGGGAATATTTCGGAAACTGCCAGGGGACAGTGGGCACAGGGATTATTTTGGCACTGACGCATATCGCCTGGCTGTGACTAGAGAAAGCAACAGTAAGATTAGTTTGGTGAATGAAATGGATCTGAGGGCGAGGATAAGAAAACGATTAATTTGGAGACGATATAGGGTGATAGTCACACAGTGGGTGAACGGGATTATTTTGCGATCTGAGGCAAGGATGTGGGGGAGAGGGTGCCAGTGGTATAAGTCTGGAGGCGGACCAGAGACTATGGGGAGAGCGCGGTGTTGTGGGATATGTTAGGGGACAGGCACGATGCTCTGGGTAGAGGGTGGGGCAACGGGATTAATCTGGGACCGGCACAGGGCTGAAGGAAGAGTGTGGATCAGTGGGATTCCTTTCGGGACAGCCATTGTTCTGTGGTGAGTCGATGGGACAGTGGGGTTTGTTTTGGGAATGAAACAGATCAGAAGGGAGAGGGTGGGCCTGGTCGATTCGTATGGGGACTGACAGAGGACTCTGGTGAGGAAGCGGTTCGGTGGGATTAGTTTGGGGGATACGGGATTGTGGTGAGACATTGGGACCGTGGTATCTGTCCGAGTACTGACACGGAGCGGTGGGGAGAGAGCGGTTGAGTGGGATGGGTTTGGGGAATGACACAGGCTGTTAGCAGAGAGCGAATCCATGAGATTAGCTTGGGGATGGTCTCGGCTCGGATTCTCTGCTAGAGCTGTTTTGTCTCTGTTGAAATTGTTTAACCCTCTTGGACAGGACTGTGGGCATGACCCTCTTGTACAATGTGTCCCCGTGGACGTCCAACTGCAGAGACTGCGAGGCGTACTTAGGCAGTTACCCTTGTGATAGAGATCGGCGTTTCATCTGCGAGAAGTCGGCACCTTTGTTCCCGGATATTCCTGAAGAGATCCAGGGTCTCTGCCAACAGCCAGAGGAGGCGACGTGAATGAAGTGACTACTCCCATTTTTCCCTTCTCTCTCTATCACTCTCACTCCTAAATCATTTCTAAATTTGCTCCCTACCCTCTCTGCCCCACCCTCCTACTCCATTTCCTCTTATCGCAAGCAGATTCTCTACACCAGACACCGACAAACCCGTCCCGCCGTCTATCCCTTTCTTTCTCGCCATTCCCACCGTCCCGCTCTTCCAAGCTCTGTCTACCTTTCTCTCTGCCCCGTCACCTCCTCAAATTTCCTCTAACTTACTTAACTTACTCAACCCACTCTTTCTCTGCATCCTCCGCAGATCTGTTACACCTCTCTCCCCTTCCCTCCCCAGGGACTCTGTACCTCCCCTCCCCGTTCTCCCGTTCTCTCTCTAAGCCCTCTGACTCCCTGATCTCTCTCTCTCTCTCTCTCTCTCTCTCTCTCTCTCTCTCTGCTTTCCATCCACTTTCAAATCAATCCTGTGCCGTCTGGTGCTCAACAGCCCAACCCTGTGGAAAAGCTTATGCCTATTCTCTCTGCCTGTGCCCCACTTGGGTTTATGGAAATCTGTAAATTTACAACTACTCTCCGGGGACTAAAGCCCCAAGTTTCCCTCGCTCCCACCATAGCTCAGTGCTCCGAGTTTCGGCCACATCCCCTAGAACTCACTGTACAATATATCCAGTTCAGCGGCATTTTCACCTACGTCTTGTCCCACGGCAACGTGACCTCCCGACTCCTGGACTCAGTGTGACTGGTGAAGACCAGCGGGCAAAGTATCCTGTCCACCCCATCGGATGTTTTCGACAAGAATCGCTATTTCAATTATTATCTGAAACTCATAAAAGCTGGAATTTGTTGCTTTGCCGTATCGATACGGCGCAAAGATGTAGGATCAATGTAAATTACCAAAAAAAAAAGATAATAAAAAATCGGTAAAATGTGGAGGCGTTGAGCATTCGTTCGAAAACGTGGTGTTGAAGGGGAAGAAGGTGTCTCTGAACAGTTGGGAGCTCAGGCTTTTGTACCCATTCCCCGATGGTGTATTGACAAGGGAGCCTGTCCCCGGATGAGGTGCCTCCCTGATGGATGCCCCCTTCTCGAGGCATCGCCTCTTGAAGATATCCTCGATGCTGGGGAAGGTGGTGCCCTTGACGCTGGTTGAGTCTACACCCCTCTGCAGCCTCCGGTGACCCTGTCCCTTGCGGCCTCCACACCAGGCGGCGATGCTCCAAGTCAGAATGCTCCCAATGTCCGTCTGCAGACATTTCCTTGTCTTCAGTGAAGGGCCAAATCTTCTCAGACTCCTGACGTTGTCACACTTTCTGTAATGGGAGAGGTATGCGTGGCGTTGACGGCAAGTGTAGAGAATGGTCCGGAATACTCTCAGACTTCGCGAAATAAACAAAACGACAATGACGAAAATCAAAGATTAGATCACATTCTGCAGCATTAGAAAAGATAATACAGCACGAGCCCTTTAATTCTGCCGGACAATCATTGGCGCTCAGAAGCTTAAAGGGAAAGTGACAGCTAACCATGCTCCGGGTAATGGAGGTTCCGAATGCCGGATGCCTGCCGATGAAGACACTTTCTTCCTGTTTACATGCCCAGTGTAGATCCTCTGAGATGCTGACACCCAGAAACACAGGAACTTCAAATATGATCATAGGATAGAGAGGCAGAATTAAGCTCTTTGGCAAATCGGGTCTACTCCGTCATTTCATGATGGTCGATCCATTTCCCTCTCAGCCCCTGTCTCCCGCCGTCTCCCTGTATCCCTACTTGGCCTGACTAATCAAGAGTCTCTCAGCCTCTCCCTTAAACATCAGGTCGTATCATTCGCAGCCTGCTGTGGCAATAGATTCCATAGGTTCATCCCAGAAAGGCAAACGAAATTCTCCTCATCGGCGTTTTAAAATGACGGTCCGCTATTCCAGGTGGGCCTACTGGCCTTAGACTCTCCCACCATAGGGAAACTTTTCTCCACGTTGATTTTATCGAGGACTTCAAGCATTTGATCGGTTTCAACAACACCAACCACCACCCTCCCACCTCCCACGACCCCACCATTCTTCAGATCTCCAGCCATAAAACGCCCCAGATTAATTAATCTGTTCAATCCCGGAATCATTTCCGTGAACTTCCTTTCAACACTCTCCAATTCAAACACATCCGGCCGGATGAGGTAAAGGACCCGGAACTGCTGACAATCTTCGTTGAGACCTCACCAGTGCTTTATAAAGCCTCAACGTTACACCCCTGCTGTTCTATTCTAATATTCTCGACCTGAATGTGACATTGCATTTGGCTTCCTCGCCACCGACTCCGCCTGCAAATTCATCTTCAGGGAATACAGCACAAGGACTCCCAAGTCTGTTTGTACCTCAAGTGTTTGAATTCTCTCCCCGTTTATAAAACAGTCTGTGCCTTTATTTCCTCCACCAAAGTGCATGACCATACACATCCCGACGCTGTGATCCATCCGCCCCTTCTTTCCCCATTCTCTCAATCTCTCTGGAACATTCTGTAGCCTCTCTGCTTCCTCAGCACTATCTGTAGATCGGGGATTTCGCTGCCGATCTGCACTGACTGAGTTTTCCCAATGAGGAGGACAGCTGCCCGGTGTTGTATTGTCCAAGTGGCCCAGTGACCAGTGGGGAGCGAACAGGGTCCTATCGGATGTAGACCTATTGTGCTCATCGTCAGGGTGCAGCGCGTCCACGTCCGTGCTGGAGCAGAGGATAACTCTGGGTGTGACCCGACTCTCAAAGCGCATAATCACAGCATTGTGAGTGACACTGGGCGAGTGTAGTTGAGGAAGCTCACCCTACTCTTCTCGGGCATGGTGTCACTTTCCGCATTTTCAAGTAGGGGGTAAATTCCGTCTGCAAAAGTGTAAGATTGAAGATATCCTCGGCAACTCCAGACCACTCTGCAGTCCTACCCATCTCCGCCACCTTGTCCCTCATCTACACCCCTCCCCATCTCCGTCACCTTATCCCTCATCTACACCCCTCCCCATCTCCGTCACCTTATCCCTCATCTACACCCCTCCCCATCTCCGTCACCTTATCCCTCATCTACACCCCTCCCCATCTCCGTCACCTTATCCCTCATCTACACCCCTCCCCATCTCCGTCACCTTATCCCTCATCTACACCCCTCCCCATCTCCGTCACCTTATCCCTCATCTACACCCCTCTCCATCTCCGTCACCTTGTCCCACATCTACACCCCTCCCCGTCTCCGCCACCTTGTCCCTCATCTACACCCCTCCCCATCTCCGTCACCTTATCCCTCATCTACACCCCTCCCCGTCTCCGCCACCTTATCCCTCATCTACACCCCTCCCCGTCTCCGTCACCTTATCCCCCATCTACACCCCTCCCCATCTCCGTCACCTTATCCCTCATCTACACCCCTCCCCGTCTCCGCCACCTTGTCCCTCATCTACACCCCTCCCCGTCTCCGTCACCTTATCCCTCATTTACAACTCTCCCCGTCTCCGTCACCTTGTCCCTCATCTACACCCCTCCCCGTCTCCGTCACCTTGTCCCCCATCTACACCCCTCCCCATCTCCGTCACCTTGTCCCTCATCTACACCCCTCCCCGTCTCCGTCACCTTATCCCTCATTTACAACTCTCCCCATCTCCGTCACCTTGTCCCTCATCTACACCCCTCCCCATCTCCGCCACCTTGTCTCTCATCTACACCCCTCCCCGTCTCCGTCACCTTGTCCCCCATCTACACCCCTCCCCATCTCCGTCACCTTATCCCTCATCTACACCCCTCCCCGTCTCCGTCAATTGATTTGAATTGACGTTGTACTTGCATGCTTCATTTTCATGAGGAGTAAAAATCTTTATGTTACATTTAAATGTGGAATTTGCAATTTATAGCAATATGTAATAAAGATTACCTGCAAGAGAACTGTTAATATAACAGAGAAATTAAATTCTATCAGCGTGAATTAATCCGTCTGATGGCCTGGCCAAAGACTCTCTCCCGGAGCACGATGGTACTGTTTGATTGTTTGTTTGTTTGTTTGTTTGTTTGTTTATTTATTCATTCATGCATTCATTCACTCACTCATGTATTTATCTGTTTGTTTATTTATTTGTTTGTTTATTTATTTATTTATTTATTTATTTATTTATTTGTTTGTTTGTTTGTTTATTTATTTATTTATTTGCTGCGGTACACGATCTCGGATGGTAGCAGCTGCAACTGTTGGTTATTGGGGCGACTCGGGTCCCCGAAAATCCTTCACGCCCCTTTTTCACATCTGTCTCTGCAAATGTTCTGAATCGTTGGAAGTTCACATCTACAGATGCGCTGGGCTGTCAACACCGCTCTCTGAAAAGTCTTGCGATTGAGGGGATAAGGTTCCCATACCAGTCAGTGATGTATCCACTCAGGATGCTGTCTGTTGTGTCCCTGTGGAAAGTGCTAATGTTTCGGGGACCCATACCAAACTTGGTCTACTGTCTGAGTTGAAAGAGGCGCTGTTGTTCATTTTTCGCCGCACAGCTGCTATGTACAGTCCGCGTTAGATCCTGGGTGATGTGTCTGTTGAGGAACGTAAAGCTGGCCACCCTCTCAACCGAAAATCCACTGTTGTCAATAGAGCTCAGCCTGTCTCCAGTCCGCTATAGTCCACAAACAGCCCCTTTGTTTTTGCGACATTGTGGGATCTACACCCCTCCCCTTCTCTGCCATGCCCACCCACCCTGATGCCCATTTTCCGTTGACGACCTCATCTCCAACAGCCCCAACGTGTCCGTTACTACCCACTCGCATCCAAACGCTTCCCGCTCTGTGATCAGAGGGAATTGTGGGGAGAATGGCGGAGAGCTGACCGTGTTCCACACGGTTTCCTGTCAGTAATTGCAACCTCACCACATCTTCACTGCCATCCCTCTCCCCCTTTTCCTTCGGCGCTGCGTCCGGTCACACACACATACCATCTCTGAAACAGACACAGAATTCAGGTCTACAGGAACGCGGAAGTGCTGGGGATTGGTGAAAGGGGAGTGTGGTTAGAGAGAAAGGAATTCACAGACTATCTGACTCCGTTGCTTTATTATGGAAGAGAGCGAAGCGAACTTCACTGAGTGTCTGGCACACGGATTGTGTGATTGGACGGTGCGGACGAAGCGCCACCTAGTGTCTGGCCTGGAAGTGTGTGATTAGACGGTGTGGGGGGAGCTGCACACTGGATGGGACCATATTAAATGTGTGATATTTCAGGTGCAGGGACTTAACCCTGTCTCTCATCCCGGGAGTGTGTGATGGTGCCGTCTTGAGGGAACGCCACTCTGTCTCTGAGGCAGGGAATGTGTTTGAGCCCACAGATTTCCGTCAGGTGAAAATTCTGTGGGAATGGGAGAGAAAGGGAAGAGACAAATGAGTGATGAAAGGATACGGGAGAAAGGGAGAGGGGAGATATTCAGCGACGGCCCAGTGAGGAGTGCAGTGAGATGGAAAGGCAGAGGGATAGAGAGAGTAGAGAGACGGAACGAGCTGGAGAGGGAGAGAACAGTTCAGTCAACGTGATAGCTGGACTGAGAGAGAGGTCATATAGGGAGAGGTAGAGGGTTGAAAAGATATATAGGGACGGTGATAAAGAGAAGGGTGCGGGATGGAGGGAGAGGGAGTGGAGAGGGAGGGGTGGTTGTTGAAAACCCTTCTGAGTTTCTCTGAAGTTCCAGCTTCGGATGGCAAGTAACTATTTTTCCGTTTGCTTTGCTCCTTCCAGCTGTCTGCTGGGCTGACGTCCCTGCTGTTTAATTGTTTTTGCTGTCTTGACCAAAGGTCAGTCCGGGTAGCCGCAGGCCTTCAAGACTTCTCTCAAATACCTGCGCTCCCTGACTTTAGCTGTAATATTGGTGGGCTTACACTCGGCGCCGTGATGTCGTGTTCTGAAAACCCACAATTATGTTCTAATGGGTGATCAGAGTTAAACCGTAGATGATGATCTGTCTGTGTCGGTTTCCTGTGAACTTCAACATCCAGATGTCCATTTCCTTTGATAAGGACTCCACAGTCTAAAAAAGGCAGTCCATTGTTCTCGACGCGTCCGGTGTAAATTTGATGTTTTCATCCACCCAGATGATGCTTTCTGTGAAGGTTTTTGCATCATGGATTTTGGGGTTAACCCAATAACAGTTACAGCATGGAAACGGGCCATCTCGGTGCTTCTAGTCCGTGCCGAACGCTTAATCTCACCTAGTCCCAACGACCTGCACTTAGCCCATAAACCTCCATTCCATTCCTGTCCATACACCTATTGATTTTTAATGACAATATAGAACCTTCATCTACCACTTCTACTGGAAGCTCGTTCCAAACAGCTAGCAGTCTCTGAGTAAAGAAATTCCCCCTTGTGTTACCCCTAAACTTTTACCCCCAAACTCTCAAATCATGTCCTCATGTCCTCTGGTTTGAATCTCCGCTACTCTCAATGGAAAAATGCCTATCAACGTCAACTCTATCCCGCTCATAATTTTAAATACCTCTATCAAGTACCCCCCCACCCTCAACCTTCTACGATCCAAAGAGTGAAGAGTTAACTTGTTCAACCTTTCCCTGTAACTTAGGAGCTGAACCCCAGGTAACATTCTAACAAATCTCCTCTGTACTCTCTCTATTTTGTTGAGTTCTTTCCTATAATTCGGTGACCAGAACTGTAACAATAGTCGAAATGGATTCTTTGTATTAGTGACACAAATCCCTCCGAGACTCCTTCCAATTACACCTCCTTGAGCCTGTCCTCTCTCTCTACTCCCTTCCCTCCCCATTACCCTCGCTTAAATTATTTCCTCTCTCTCCCGCTCATTCGAGAACTCTTTGCCTCCATCGTCATTCTCTCCCCTTCACTCCTCACTTCCATGAACTCCTCTTCACCCTTCCCGCTCTCCCTCTCGTCCCCCTTCTCCTCTCCGTTCCTCACATTCCATTTCTTACTCTCTGTTTCCCCCGTTTGCTCGCCCTCTCTTTACTCCTTCTGTCTCTCAGTCCCTCACCAAGTCTCCCTATCTTCACGTTTGTCATCTCCATCTCTTACTTTCTCAGGTCACGCCTCAGACTCCCCCTTCACTTTCTCTCCAACCAGACAGCCCCCTGTTAGCCACTTCTCTCTCTCTCCCCCAAAACCAATCTCTCTCCCTCCCCCTATCTCCCGACTCTCACATTCATTGCCCCGCCACACTCGACTCACTCGATCACCCTCCCCAACATCTACAATCTCTCTCCTCCCCCTGGTCTATTTATCAGCCGCTCATCCGGTATTTGTTTGTGGCGTTCTGATCCTCTTATCAAGGCAGGCTTCCTCTGACAACGGCTACTTCCTCTCGCTGAGCTGAGAGACACAGAGGAACCTCGACAGGAGAACTGAGCGATTCTTCCATCAATGCCAAGATGGAATCACGGTCTCCATCCAGAGGTGTGTGGGGAGGAATGATGAAGGGAGGGAGCTCCATTACGTGTCTGATCACGGGTGCGTTTGATCGCACAAGAGGAGGGAGTTTCTATCTCTGTCTGAGTCCTGGAGTGTTTTACGGAACGGTGTGGAGGAAGATTTACTCTGTGTCGGACCACGAAAGTGTGCGATGGGACGGTGTGGAGGGAGATTCACTCTGTGCCTGACCCCGTGAGTGTGTGATAGCAAAGTGTGTAAGGAGATTCACTCAGTGTCTGACACCGGGGGTGTGTGATGCGACGGTGTGGAGGGTGATTCACTCTGTGTCTGACCCCGGGATTGTGTGCTGGGGCGGTCTGGAGGAAGATTCACTCGGTGTCTGACCCCGGGTGTGTGTGATCAGACGGTGTGTAGGGAGATTCACTCTGTGTCTGACCACGGGAGTGTGTGATGGGACGGTGTGGAGGGAGATTCACTCTGTGTCTGACCCCGGGAGTGTGTGATGGGACGGCGTGGAGGCAGATTCACTCTGCGTATGACCTCGGGAGTTTGTGATGGGACGGTGTGGAGGGAGATTCCCTCTGTGTCTGACCCTGGGAGTTTTTGCTGGAACGGTGTGGAGGGAGATTCATTCTGTGTCTGACCACGGCGTCTGTGATGGGACGGTGTGGAGGGAGCTTCAGTCTGTGTCGGACCCCGGAAGTGTGTGATGGGACGGTGTGGAGGGAGATTCACTCTGTGTCTGACCCCGGGAGTGTGTGATGGGACGGTGTGGAGGGAGATTCCCTCCTTGTCTGACCCCGGGAGTGTGTGGTGCGACGGTGTGGAGGGAGATTCACTCTGTGTCTGACCCCGTGAATGTGTGTTTGGACGGTATGGACCTGCGCCTCCTTTCCTCAGTACACGTGACACTTTATTCTGCACTCTGTGATTGATTTGCCTTATTCTCCAATAAATTGACCTGTACCTGTGGATGTAACTGGGGCCTCTCCTGTCTGTGATGTATATAAATAATCCGGAGACCATGTAGATCAGTGGGTTAGTAGATTTGCAGATTGGCCGAAGGTATGTGGTGCTGTGGAAAATATTCCAGACCATAAGACAAAGGAGAAGAAGTCGGCCATTCGACCCATCGATTCTGCTCCGCCGTTTCATCATGAGCTGATCTAATCTCCCCTTTAGTCCCATTCCACGGCTTCTCACCATAACATTTGATGCCCTGACTACTCAGATACTTATCAAATTCTGCCTTAAATACACCCAATGACTTAGCCTCCACTGCCACCCGTGGCAACAATTTCAAGAGATTCACCACCCTCTGGCCAAAAAAATCGCAATCCTTGTTCTGAATGGGCGCCCTACAATTCTCAAGTCATGTCCTCTCGTAATAGACTCCTCCGCCATGGGAAACAACTTTGCCTCACCCACTCTGTCCATGCCTTTCAGTATTCGAAATGTTTCTATGAGGTCCCCCCTCATTCTTGTAAACTCCAAGCTGTACAGTCCAAGTGCGGTCAAACGTTCCTCATATGTTAACGCTCTCATTCCCAGAATCATTCTAGTGAATCTTCTATGAACGTTCTCCTATGTCAGCACACACTTTCTTAAATAAGGAGCCCAAACTGGGATATTCACTGGGATATGGATCAGTTACATATATGGGTTGGAGAAAGGGCAGATGAAGGTTAACCCAGTAAAACCGTAAGTTTTTGTATTTTGGTATGCCAAATGCGAACAGAAGTCACACTATTAAAGCCAACGCCCAGAGCAGTGGGATCTTGGGGCCCAGTGTCATTGCTCGTGGCTACACAGTTTGATAGGATGATTGAGATGTCGAATGCCATGGTTGCCTTTATTAGTCGGGGCGTTATGTCAGCAAGTCAGGAGGTTATGCGGCAACATTATAATGCTCAGACTGGGCTGTATCAGGCAGATTGTGTAGAGTTCCGGTCACCACATTATGGGAAAGATGTCGGGGCTTTGGAGAGCCTCCAGAGAGGGTCAACAGGACGTCGCCCGGATTCGATGACGTGTGTTACAACGAGAGGTCGGTCGGACCCGTGGGCTGTTTTCCCTGGAGCGGCGGAAGACGAGCGGAGATAGGACAGATTATCTGAGACACGGACAGATTAGACTGACAGAACCTTTTTTCCACCTAAATTAGAAATGCTAGTACCAGAGGGAATGTACTCGGGAAAACACTGTGGGTCTGTTTTGTGTTGAACTGCTTGCTCTGTCTTCTCTCTGTGACAATAATAAACCAATTTCCAAAGTTACCAGGCATAATGTCCTGAACACACAAAGCCTAGATTATCATCCCGGTTTTCTTCCGGGTTTTTCCACTTATCACTGACGTCCAACCAGCGGTCTCCGCCCTCTGTATTCTGTGGATTAGGATTCGAAATAGATAACTCACAGTGGATCCCTTGCATCGCAAACTTGTGAATGATTCTCCCATGAGAGGGATGTTGTCAAAGGCCCGTCAGAAGTCAACTCTTTACCACTCACTAACATGCCCTGTCGACCCAAGGTCACTTTGTAGGTCGACATTTAAGATTCCTGCCGTCACCTCTGTGCTGCCCCTTTACATTTGACTTGGCAAAGCTCAAAACCTCACACTTACCCGGGTTAACCTCTTTCTCCCTTTTCCCCAACCACATTTACAACTGATCGATATCCCAGTGAATTCGTGGGCGATCTTCCACACAGTCCACAATGTCACCAAACTTTGGGCGATTCGCAAGATTAAAACCCACCCAGCTCCATTTTCATCCTTGTCAATCCGATACATCAAAAATACCAGAGGGCCCGGGCAGGTCACTGCGGAACACGATTAGTCTCAGACCACGAGCGAGAATAAGTCCAGTGCGCCACATCCTCTGGCTAGTGTGGGCAGGCCAACTCAAAGTCAAAAGTTTAGTATTCAAAATTCATTTATCATCAAATCCTTACTCAAATATTTACCAATCTCTGAACAACTTACAACTAGGAAAAGTCAATCAGACATGAAACAGTCTTTGCCGAGTACAGGATTTGGGACTGTCAAATACGACGGCTGGAAAGTGGATGAGATTGAGAGAGGCGGGAGGGGGTGATCGTGGTGGAAGGAGAGAGCGCGGGTGGCGAGTGGAAGGGAATCCCACTGGGGAACACGGCTGAATTCACGCACACGCTGAATGGTCTCTCCACAGCTGCGCATGAGCAGGAGCCGAGACATAGACCGTGCCGTAAGATCTGCCTACTCTGCCTCGTTACGTCCGTCCTCGTCGCGATAGTTGCCGGGCTCTCGATCCATGGTGAGTCAAACAGGCTGCGCGTGGAGTCAGACAGGAATGAAACGGACTGGATTCAGGTCACCACGTAAAATCTCACAGTGACGCCGACACAACCCTCACTTTTGACACAACACGCTCATCACCGTGACACGGATACACCCCTCACCAACATGCTGACTCCGACTCGCCAATCAACGTGACAGCAATAGCAGTGACACGTCCACGGACACGCAAGCCTCGTGTTACCGATGGGTTTCAGTGAGATTCCCACTTCACACTTCTGACATCCAGTGAGTCCAGGCCCAGAGCTATGTTCTTCATTAGACAATCCTGGATTCATTTTGGTGATTCGCCTTTGAATCATCTCCAATGTCAACACATCCATTCTTAGATTCTTAGGGGCCCACAGCTGCTCATAATACTCCTCCTGCGGCCTCACCAGGGCTTTATAAAGGCTCAATATGAGATCCTTGCTTTTGTACTCTAGTCCGCTCGAAATCAATGCAACCGTCTCATGTACCTTCCTCAGCACAAATTCAGCCAATATATTCACCTGTAGGGAATTCTGCACGAGGGCTCCAAAGCGCCTTTGTAGTGATCGCTCTGCTTAGAAAATAATCGACGCTTTTATTTCCGCTACAAAAGTACATCAACAGACATAGTATTCCATCTGAAAATTTGTGTCCAGTTTTCTCATCTATTTCAGTCCTCCTATGTCCTCCCCGCTTTCTCCCCGCTTTCTGCGCCTCCACCTATCTTCGTCGCGTCCGCATACTTGGCCACAAAGCCATCAATTCTTTCAACCATATTATTGACATATAATGTAGGAAGATGCGGTCGAAACTCAGACACATTAGAACACCCCTCGTCTTGAAGAAACATTAGTATTGATCCACGATTTCATTGATTTATTCTTCAGCTACCTCCTTCAGAACCCTGGATGCAGCACATCTATTCAAAATGAATTTTCAAGCTTCAGACCTCTCAGTTTCTGGAGCACATTCTCTACACTTATGGCACCGTTACTCACTTCTGCCCTCAGACTGTCTCGAATTTCCGGCATACTGCTGGCGCCTTCAGTAAATACTGAAGCAAAATATTTATACCGTTCCTTCACCATCTCCCTGTGTATATTACTATCTCCGCAGTATCATTTCCCAGTGATCCAATATCTATTCTCGGCTCTCTTTTACACGTTATATATCTGAAGAAACATTACTTCAGATCCTTGCTTTTGTACTCCGTTCCGCTCGAAATCAATGCTAACGTCTCATTTTCCTTCCTCACCACAGTGTCAATCAGCATATTCACCTTCAGGTAACACTACACGAGAATTCGCAAGCGCTTATGTAGTTTGCTCTTCGTTTATAAAATAATGCACGTTTTTTTTCCCGGCACAGCAGACATTGTATTCCATCTGAAAATTCTCGGCCAGTCTTCTCGTCTATGCAGGTGCCACTTTGACCACTCCACTTTCTCCACACTACCCGCGCCTCCATCTGTCTTCGTGTCGTCCGCATACTCGGACGCGAAGCCATCAATTCCTTCATCCATATTATTGACATATAATGCAAAAATAAGCGGTCCCAAATCAGACACGTTGGAACATTTAGAGTTACCAGCCGACAACCAGAAGGGTCTCCCTTTATTCCCACACTTTGCGTCCTGCCAATCCGCCACTGTTCCACCCATTCTAGCGCCTTTCCTGTAATAACCTAGGCGTTTAACTTGTTATTAAACCTCATGTGTGGCAACATGTCGGACAATGGAATTCTGAAAATCCAAGTACACAATATCCTCCGAGTCTTCCTGCTTATTCAGAGCCCGATTTCTTCAGAGTATTTCAACGTATTGATCTTGAGAGATTTTCCTTTAAGGAAACTATGCTGACCTTGCCCTATTTTTTCATGTGCCTCCAACCCGAAACCACGCACTCAATAATCTACTGCAATATCTTGCCAGACACAGAGATCAGAATAAGAGTCCAGCGATTTCCATTCCTCTGCCTCTCTCCGTTGTTGAAGGGGGAGTGACACCTGCAATTTCCGAGTTTCCGGAACCAGGACAGAATCCAATTCTTCTTGAAGTGGCATTAGAAATGATCCAAGATCTCTTCAGCCACATCCATCAGAAAACTGGGTGTAGAACATCTATTCAAAATGACTATCTAACTTCATACCTCTCAGCTTCTCAAGCACCTTCTCTATATTTCTGGCACCGTCAATCACTTCTGCATCCAGACAGTCTGGAACCTCAAGCATACAGCTGGCGTCTTTTACAGGAAATACTGAAGAAATACATAGTCAGTTCCTTCGTCATCTCCCTGTCCCCCATTACTATCTCCCGAGTATAATTTTCCTGTGATCCAAAAGCTAATCTCGTCTCTCGCTTACACTTTCTATATCGGAATTAACCTTTTCAGTTGCGTGATGTGATGCACAAAGATTCAGGAGCTGAGATCCTGTGTTATCTTTTTTTTCCAATGATTTGATTTCATGTTTTATTTTAGGAACAAAGCCAAGCCGCTCTCCTGGCTTACGTGATTATCTTTTCCGTGCAATGCTCTAATCAATATAGAAGAATAAAACAACAACAATGACGATTAATAATAATAATAATAATAATAATAATAATAATAATAATAATAATAATAATAATAATAATAATAATAATAATAATAATAATAATAATAATAATAATAATAATAATAATAATAATAATCAAACGAATAAATAAATAAATTTCAGTATACGCATATTGAATAGATTAAAAATCGTGCAAATCAGAAATACTATATCTTGACATGTGAGGTAGTGTCCAAGGCTTCAGTATCCATTTAGAATTCGGACGGCGGAGGGGAAGAAGCTGTTCCGGAACCACTGAGTGTGTGCATTCAGGCTCCTGTTCCTCCTTCCTGATGGTAAGAGTGAGATGAGGTCATACCTGGGTGCTGGAGGTCCTTATTAATGGACGCTGCCTTCCTGGGAAACTGCTCACTAGTATTGTCCCGTGTACTTTGTAGGCGGACAAGATTTAGAAGCATTTGCAGTTTCTTTCGGTCCTGTGCCAGACAGTGATGCAGCCTGTCAGAATGCTCTCCACGGTACAACTACAGAAGTGTTTGAATGCATTTGCTGACCCGCCGAATGTCTTCAAACTTGTAATAAAATTTAGCCGTTGTCTTGCCTTCTTTATAACTACAACTTCACGTTGGGACCAGGTTAGATCCTTAGAGATCTTGACACCCAGGAACTCGAAGCAGCTCACTCTCTCCAGTTCTGATCCCTCTATGAAGTTTGGAATGTTTCCTTCGTCTTACCCTTCCTGAAATCCAGAATGAGCTCTTCCGTCTTACTGACGGTGAGTGACAGGCTGTTGTCTACTTGCCAGAAGTCTGTCTGATCAGCAGAATTATCTGAAACTGGAATCTGATGTTCTGTGACGATAGTTGTCTTCTCAAAGAAGGTGAAAGCATCACAATGAAGCAGGGAGAGTCAGCAAATACTTTGCCAGCTGATCCGTGCTGAGCCAGTAAGAGATTTAAAATGTGCATGGAGCCCGATTCGACTTGTCGGCGGCCCTCAGTCATCACAGGCAGTCGCTTGTTTTGAGGACAGCCAGCAAGAGGTTTAAAAAGTGGGCGGTCCCTTTGGGAATTCTTTGCAGTCTTCCGTCATTGTGATTTATTACTAGACTGGTATATGGTGGAATTTAAGGTGGTGGGTGGTTATATGGGAGGCAGGGTTTGAGGGTCGGCACAACGTTGTGGGCCGAAGGATCTGTAATGTGCTGTACTATTCTATGTTCAATGTTCTATGTGCTATGATTAGGCAATTTGCGATGGCTAACAAAGAGTAGATAGATTTAACCGGGGCGGCCGTTATGTGAGAGGGCCAGTGTGAGAGTGCAGGACAATCCCTGTGTCATTAATAATCCAGCTGATAAAGAGATCTAGACTTCGGCCCCTGCAACAACGCTTCAGGCACCGACACACCTCGCAGCGTGACACTTACACATACTTCACCGTGACACCAACATGTCCTTCACCATCACACCAGAGTGACGAGAGTCACCTCTCACCTTGACACTGACACATCCCTCACAGGAACACTGAAACAGCCTTTACCGTGACACCTACACGCTCCTCTCCATGGCACGTACACGCTCCTCAGTGTGGTATCGTCGCGTCCCTGACAACGAAATGGCCATAACCCTCAACGTGATACCGACACTCCCCTCACTGTTGACCGACTCGCGAATCAACGTGACACAGACACACACTTCACCATCTCGCTCAGTGTTACAGATCCGTCAGTCTCTGCTCGCCTCCGATCAAAAGTACCTGAGACTTTGGGAGCAACATCAGGAGATGAACAGGACCCAGCGCCAATGTCGACTGCAAATCCACGAGCCGAACTCAACCCTTGAATCGATAACATCAGAGAATTCACGCCTGGATCTCTCCCAGACCACCTGCCTGAAAAACATTTCCGTCCTAAACAACAACGTCTCAATCCGCGAAAACAAGTTCAATCACCTCGAACTGAAGTGTAAAGCTCTCAACGAAGCCAAGGATCAAATCTGCCAACTGCTGACCAGCAGAAAAGGTGTGATAACATCCGCCATTCTGCCGCTCCAAATCACGGCAGAGGGAGAGGAATCTACATCCTGTGGCTGATCTCGGGAATGTGCAATGGGAAGGTGTGCTTGCAGTGATGCCGTATGTGTGTTATGGGACGGTGTGGGTGGAACGACCTACCCCGAGAGTGTGTGATCGGACGGTGTGGCGAGAGCGGCACCTAGTGTCTGTACCCGGGAGTGCATGATGCAGCGCCACAGAGGCAGCTTCTCTCAGTGCCAGGCATTGGTGAACAGGGAGCGTCAATCTGCGTTTGACACCGGGTGTTTCTGATAGAAGCTGCGCTCTCTGTGTGATCCCGAGAATGTGTGACCTGACAGTGTAGATAGAGACTCGGTCTGTGTCTGACACGAGAGACTGTAATGAAACGGTGTGGAGGGAACTTCAGTCTGTGTGACCCCGGGAGTCTGAGATGGGACACGATGCAGTGTGCTTTTCTCTGTATGACCGCGGAAGCTTGTGACGGGACGGTGACGAGGCAGTTTCACTCTGTCTAACCACGGAAGTGTGTGATGGGACGGCGCACTCTGTGGCTGACACCGGTGTGCGTGATAGGATGGTGTGCAGTAAATGTTGCACTGTGTCTGCCCATCTGAGTGTGTCAAGGGATGGTATGGAGAGAGATTTACTCAGTGTAGGACCACGGGTTTGTGTGCTGGGACTGTGTGGAGTGATCCTCTTTCTGTATCTGACTCTCAGCGAGCGTAATGGACAATGCGGAAGGTTATTCATTGTTCCTTATTCCTGATTTGCAGAGAAAGCGTGTTCCCAGGACTGGATCGGAAATGCAGGCCTGTGTTATTTCATATCCACGTTTGAAAGTTCTTACGAGCTGGCGAAGCAACTTTGTTCTATCTCTGAATCAAAGCTTCTTGAAATAAGTTCAAACGAGGAAGAGGTATGTGTCAGATAGACAGAAGATATATCCACACCTTCCCATCACACATTCCAATGGAGATACAGAGTGAAGCTCCCTACGCTCCGTCCCATCACACACTTCCGGGGTCAGACACAGAGTGAATCTCCCTCCACACTGTCCAATCGGACACTCCTGGGGTCAGACAGAGAGTGAATCTCCCTCCACACCGTCCCATCAGACATTCCAATGTAGACACAGAGTGAAGCTCCCTACACTCCGTCCCATCACACACTCCCGAGGTCAGACACAGAGTGAATCTCCTCCACAACGTCCCATCACACACTCCCGGAGTCAGACAACTATCGTTGTGAAGCTCCCTCTAACCTGTCCCATCATACATTTCTAGTGTAGACACATAGTGAACCTCTCTGCACACCGTCCAATCATAAATTTCAATCATTAATTATAGCAATTTAATTTCACAGGATTTTGTTGACAGCGCTGTCCGCGGCGAAGACAGTTCATACTGGATTGGAACATGCAAAACGGGGTGAGATTTGGGGTCACGCCGGTTTTATAGAGAGATTGGGCAGTGGGAATAATTTTGAGAACTGACACATGTCTGCGGCGGAAGTGTGGCACGTGGAGCTTTTGGGGGCTGCCACAACTCACTGGTGAGTGCTGGGTCATTGAGGATATTTTCAGGACAGCAACGGGTCAATGGGGAGAGTGTAAGACAGTAGGAGTATTCTGTGGCCTGGCATTTCCTGTTGGAAGAGACTGGGCAGTGCGATTAATATGTTGACCGACGCAGTCTGTGTGAACAAAGTGGAAAGGGGGGGGTGGTATTTTGGGAACTGAAATAGGTCTGTGGGGAGAGAATGCGTCGGTGGGAGTAATTGTGGTGGGACACTCTGGACAGGGTGTGGGGTATTGAGGTTAATTTTGGACTGACACGGGTCTGTGGGGTGCGATTAGGCAATGCGATTAGTTTGTGACCGACACGGGCTCTTGGTGGAGAGCGGACAGTTGGTTTAATCTGTGGGCTGACATTGACTGTGGGAAGAGACTGGCAAGCGGGAGTGTTTTGGTGATTGACAAAGGTCTGTAGGGGGCAAGTTGGACAGTGCGATTATACTGGGGACTCGCAAGGAGCTGATGGGTAAGAGTGGGAAGTGCAAGCATTTCGGGGTCAGACACGCGGCCTTGGGAGTGAGAGAGAGTGTCAGTGGGAGTATTTTGAGGAATGCGACAGGACTGTGGTGAGAGTGGCGCAGCAGGTTAAGTTTGCGGACTGACACGGTTCCGTAGGGAGAGGCTGCGGCTCTGGGAGTAATTTCAGGAGTGACAGGGCACTGAGGGGAGAAGATGTGATCGTCGAGTTATTTTGGGTTATTCTGGGGTTATTTTGACACTGTGCGTAGACCGTTGGGCAAGGGTTTATTCGGGGACTGACAGGGCTGCGGTGAATGGGTTAGTGAGAGCATTTTGGAAAATGGAAAAGATATGTATGGAGAGAGAGAAGGTCAGTGGGAGTATTTTGGAGACTGACACCGGTCGGTGAGGAGAGATTGAGTCAGTGGGAGTATTTTGTGGACCGACACCGGTCGGTGAGGCGAAATTGAGTCAGTGGGAGTATTTTCGGGACAATCACAGGACAGCCTGCTAGAGTTGTGTTCTCCCTTTTGAAACTCTTTACCCTTCCTTAATAGGAAAGTCGCCTCTAACGTCGTGTACAAGGTGAACGCTGGAAAGTTCGAATGCGGTGAATGTAAATCTCGTTGGCTTGGCAGTTGCAAAAATGATCAGCACCGTTTCATTTGTGAGAAGCCTGTACCTTTGTGGCCGGATGTTCCTGAAAAGATCCGGGATCTCTGTCAAAATCCCGTGGAGCGTACTTAAATCAAGTGGCATCATTCTCTTACCCCTATTCCAGCTCTCTCCCCGAGTCTGACAACCCCATCCGCTCTGCCCCTCGCCCCTACCCCATTCTCCTCTCTCTACCTATGGCACTCTTACTCGGCATCTCGCTTGTGGATCAGAACTGAGGGGATGATGAGTCTCAACGCCAGACTGTTGTCAGCCAACAGCAGCCTAACATTGGTGATGTAATGTCCAGCGAGAGTTCGTCACATTACAGCGGTCACGACTTTACTAAAGAGGGTGTCGACACAGGATAGGAGGGGCTTCTCAAAGCAGCCAGTCACAGTATCTGTGAGCGTCACTGGGCTGTTGTAGTTGAGGCAGGTCACCCTGCTCTTCTCGGGCACTTAATCCCAGTAGGTGTGAGTGTCACTGGGCGATTGTTGTTGAGGCAGGTCACCCTACTCTTCTCGGTCTCTGGTGTGATAGTCGCCCTATGGAAGCAGGTGGGATATTCCGACTGCAGCAGCAAGAGATTGTGGATGTCCTCGGACACTGCAGCCTCCGCTGCAGTCGCTCTCCTCTGCATCACCTTATCAATTATCCAAGCCCCTCCCATTCTCCCTGTCTCCATCAACCCCTTCATCACCTACACCCCTCCACTTCTCCGTCCGTCCCTCCCTCTCCGATGCCCTTTCTGCGATAGTCGCATCATCCCCTACAGAAACGTGCTCTGTCACCTCCCCCCTCCCCACCCTCCATATCAAACGGCTCCCTGCTTGTGTTCAAAGCGAATTGAGGGGACAATGCGTATCAATCCCAGGATCATTCCCGCGAGCTTCATTTCAATCCTTTCCAATGCAAGCACACCTGGCCGGTTTACATAACGGACCAGAACGTAAAACTCGCCAGTGTTTTACAACACCCAAACTTCGCTTTTTTATTGAAATCATCTTGTTATGAAAGCTTCCTCGCCACCGACTCCACCTTTGAATTAACATTTAGGGAACGGTGTACGACGTCACCCGCGTCCCTATGCGCCTCAGTTTATTTTTTTTAAATTTTCTCTCCACTTAGAAAATAGTGTACGCCTTTATTTCTTCGACCAAATTGCGTGGCCATACACATCCCGCCACGGTAATCCACCCGAGGCTTCTTTGTCCATTCGCTCAATCTCTCTGAACCCTTCTGTAGCCTCCCTGCTTCCTCAGTACCACCTGTAGATCGGTGACGTCACTGCCGGTCTGCACTGACTGAGGTTTCCCGATGAGGATGTCCATCATCCAGTTACCCAGGGAGGTTCACTGGCCCAGGATCTGGAGCTTGTAGATCAGAACAGAGGAAATGTTTATGCTGAACGCCAACAGCAACCTGACGGTGGTTTTGTAATATCCCTCCTCATTCCCTGCAGAAGCGCTGCTCCGTCACCCCCCTCCCCTCAAACACCCTCCTGCATGTAATCACATGTATTGTCTGTATTGTCTATTGTCTATCCTATTGTCTATTGTCTATTGGGAATCAAGGGATATGGGGACAAGGCAGGGACTGGGTATTGATAGTGAATGATCAGCCATGATCACAGAATGTCGGTGCAGACTCGAGGGGCCGAATAGTCTACTTCTGCACCTATTGTCTATTGTCTATTGTCTATTGTAATTGCGGGAATAATGGGGTATTGATCTCTCCGTTCTGAGCGTTTCTAGCCTTTCAGGCTGGTTGTGTGGTTTCTCATCACCTCCTCCCAGTGGCTGCAAACTCAACACTTCTTCACTGCCCTCCCCCTCCTCCCATTCTCCTATTCCCTCTGCTCTAAATCCGGTGGGTCACAAATAACTGTCTCTGAGACAAACGCAGAATTCGGTTAGGCGGGATCGCCGTCTTCCTGGTGATCGGTGAGAGAGGAGACAGGGAGCTTCGCCTTGTTTCTTGACGACGTCAGTGTGTTATGGGACAATACGGATGAAGCTTCACTCTGTATGAACAAACTAATCAAGAAATAATGGTGCAGTGTTCCCTGAAGGTGGAATCTCATGTGGATACGGTGGCGAAGAAAGCTTTTGGTATGCTGGCCTTTATAAATCAGAACATTGAGTATAGGAGATGGGATGTAATGTTAACATTGTACAAGGCATTCGTGAGGCCAAATTTGGAGTATTGTGTACATTTCTGGTCACCGAAGAATAGGTAGGATGTCAACAAAATAGAGAGAATGCAGATGAGATTTACTAGAATGTTACCTGGGTTTCAGCACCTAAGTTACAGAGGAATATTGAGCAAGTTAGGTATTTTTTGTTTGTCGCGTAGAAGGGTGACGGGGGAGTTGATAGAGGTATTTAAAATTATGATAGAGATAGATAGCGTTGGACTGGATAGGCTTTTTTCTATTAGAGAAGTGGAGATTCAGGCAAGTGGACTTGAGTTGAGAGTTAAGGGGCAAAAGTTTAGGAGTAACTCGAGGGGGGACTTCTTTACCCAGAGAGTGGCAGCTGTGCGAAACGAGCTTCAGGTAGAAGTGGTAGAGCCAGATTGGATATTGTCATTAAAAAAAGAATAGGTATATGGAAAGGAAAGGAATGGAGGGTTATGGGCTGAGTGCAGGTCGGTGGGACTAGGCGAGAGTAAGCGTTCGGCACAGACAAGAGGAGCCGAGTTGGCCTGTTTCCGTGCTGTAATTATTATTGTTGTACGTGTCGGACCCCCGATCGGGAGTGTTTGGACAGAGCTGAGTTTCTGTGTCTCTCTCCTTCACCTTCCCTCCCTCTCATCCTCTCAATATAACCTCCATCATCCCACCTGCCTTCACTCTACCCCTCCATCCTATCCAAATATCCCTTCTCCTTTCCCCTTGCACCTGACTTGCAATGGAGAATGTGACCGATCTCGACTGCGATGATAAAAATAATGACGGGAATGTCCGGCCATTTCACCTCCTGTCCAGTGGGCAGCGCCGTTCAGAACTGCCGGTCGGTTTGTTATCAGATGTCCGTCAGTTGCGACTCGAGTGCGGGCGGGAGAGATTGGGAAAAAGAGGAAAGATGAGTGTGAGGGTGGTGGAGAAAGGGAGAGGGAAGAGAGAAACAGAGCGCTGTGTGAGAAGGACAGTGAGATCGAAAGGCATAGGGAGAGAGTGGCTGGAGCTGGGGAGGGAGCAGAAGAGAGGAGCGAAATTGAAGCAGGTTAGGGGAACTCATGCAGGAAAGAGAGGGGATAGTGAGGGGGAGGCAGTGTGCCATACAGAGAGAAAGAAACGTGTAGACCGAGGGAAATTGACTGGGATTGCGACGGAAGTCAGAGAGATAGAGAGAGAAGGACAGGAAAGGGAGGAGGAGAGAGGGGAAAGGACTGGGAGCGAAAGGGGAGGAAGTTTGGGAGAGCAAGAGTGATGGGCAGAGAGAGAGAGAGAAGGTGAGAATGGTGATCTGGGCAGAGATAGGGGTTCACTGACCAAAAAGAGGATAGAGTGTTGCAGGTGAGTGGAAGGTGGGGAAAGAGAAGCGCGAGCGTGTTGGTGATGGAGTAAAGAGAGAGGTAAATATGCGTACAGATTAGAAGGGAGTAACAAACAATGATGAGCTTATGATCAATGACCTTATGGGTACCATATGTTGGCTGCTGTCCAGCCAAAAAGGGAACCTTACCCAGCAACAAGTGATTTCCCAGACATTGTTCCCTAATAACGTTAGTCAGTTGTCCATATAAAGAAATATCTTGTCGCAGAAAGCATTTTTGAGGTATAACATAACTAAATAGGGGAAGGACAGCGCAGGGGGTTGGTAAAAATTTGGAGAGTAGGGGGAGGTGTCAACATAAGGAAATGAGATTATATCCAAGCTCACCTTGGCTGAAATAATTATAACGAACCAATAATGATTTTAAAACTAATTGCATCTTAGCATGTGATCGAAACTATTCTAAGACTGTATTAACTCGCGTAATTATAATATTCCCTGCTATGATCAACGTTATAAATTATGTGGAATTGTGTGCGAGGGGAGGGAAGTGTACTGACTGTCTCTTTGGGAGATCAGTCTGTAACTCCCACCACCCCCCCCACCCCGCCATGAATAAAGAGTGAAGTTTGTTGAAGTATCGCTTGTTTTCCGGTTTTATTGAATTCGTGGTACCTCGGGTCGATCCGCCTTTGACACTGGGAGAGAGAAAAAGTACGAGAGAGAGTCTGATGGTGGCGAGAGAGGGTGTTGGGATGGAGAGGGGAAAGATAGAGAGGGTCGAAGAGAGAGCGAGTGGGGGAGAGAGTGTCACGGTGGAAGGGGGAGGTGACGGGGAGATAGGGTATGGAGGGTTTGGAAGGGAAAGGGATAGAGAGGGCGAGGACAGTGGGCAGGGAAAGAGGACGAGACGGAGGGAAGAAGGAGCATGAAGATGGAGAGTGGAGTAAGAGGGAGATTGATGGGATAGGGGAGGGAGTGGAAGGCTGCGTAGGAAAAGAGCGTGAGGAGGTAAAGCGAGAGGAGCGGGAGACAGCGAGGTTGGAGGGAGAGCTGGAAGAGACGGGGTGGTGTAGTGAATAGTTGAGGGATGGGGAGAGGAATCCACTCTTGCCGTCCCTTTGCCGTGCGCCGTCTCTTGTCGGGATGTTCCTGACCGGATTTCCCGAGCCTTCTTAAAGAGGCAGAGACGCAGCTGCAGAGAAGTATAGGGTGACGGGGCAGAAATCCCCCAATTGATAGACAGACCGACACCCTTCCCACCTCCTATGATCCCGTCCTCACCACTCTACTCCGTCTATCACTTCCGCTTTTGCAGAGACTCACTCTCCTTCTGAGCGAGGGGCCCTCGATACGGGGGAAGATAGTGTCTCGCCTGTGTTGTCAAGCCCCACATCCACCCTCGGGGGAGCAGGAAGGGAGGGTGAAGTACAGAGAAGAAATGCGCAAGAGATGATGTTGGAGAGTGGAGAAGCGGATAGTGAGACGGAGGGGAGGAGGTACGGTAGTGATTCTGGGAGGTGGAGAGAGAGGCCGAATGGTTGGGGAAGTAGAGAAGCAGGGGGAGTAGGATAAGAACCGAGGAAGATAGTGGGGGAGAGAACGCGAAGGCGGCAGATAGAGAGAGAGATGAGTCAGGGTGGCATCAAGGGGACTAATGCAAAGTTTGGGAAAGGAGGGGATGAACGAGCTTTTGGGAGCTGGAAGAGAGAGAAGAGGAGGTGAAGATCAGTGACAGTGAGCGAGTGGGAGGGAGGAACAGTGTCAGCTGCTCGCTGACGTCACGCCACCTCCGTCAATCCTCCCCGCATCTCCCGGATCGCAGGACGCCGAAGGCTCCATTGGGCCGGAGGGAGAGCCCCCTACCGGCCGGGCATGGCATGAGCTTGCATTCTTCTCCTTCTCCACCTCCTCTTAGCCACTCGCCCTTTTCTCCCCCTCCAAACTCGTTTTTCTCCGCTCTGACCACTCAACGACCTCACTGGTGTTCCCTCCTTCAGATCCACCGACCTGCGTGAAAGGCAAGGGATCCAGCAGAGGGACGGTAGAAGCTGCACTCTGGTCTGCCCTGGGAGTTTGTGATGGGAGAGGGAAGTGAACCATGTGTCTGTCCCGGGGGTTTGTGATGGGAGAGTGCGGAGGAGAGGGAAGTTAACTCTGTGTCTGACTCTGGGGGTTTGTGCTGGGAGTGTGCGGAGGAGAGGGAAGTTAACTCTGTGTCTGACCCTGGGGGTTTGTGATGGACAGTGCGGAGGAGAGGGAAGTTAACTCTGTGTCTGACCCTGAGGGTTTGTGATGGGAGAGGGAAGTGAACCATGTGTCTGTCCCGGGGGTTTGTGATGGGAGAGTGCGGAGGAGAGGGATGTTAACTCTGCGCCTGATTCTGGGGGTTTGTGAAGGGAGAATGCGGTGGAGAGGGAAGTTAACTCTGTGTCTTACTCTGGGGGTTGGTGATGGACAGTGCGGAGGAGAGGGAAGTTAACTCTGTGTCTGTCCCGGGGGTTTGTGATGGGAGAGTGCGGAGGAGAGGGATGTTAACTCTGCGCCTGATTCTGGGGGTTTGTGAGGGGAGAATGCGGTGGAGAGGGAAGTTAACTCTGTGTCTTACCCTGGGGGTTTGTGATGGACAGTGCGGAGGAGAGGGAATTTAACTCTGTGTTTGACCCTGGGGGTTTGTGATGGACAGTGCGGAGGAGAGGGAATTTAACTCTGTGTCTGACCCTGGGGGTTTGTGATGGACAGTGCGGAGTAGAGGGAATTTAACTCTGTGTCTGACCCTGGGGGTTTGTGATGGACAGTGCGGAGGAGAGGGAATTTAACTCTGTGTCTGACCCTGGGGGTTTGTGATGGACAGTGCGGAGTAGAGGGCAGTTTGTGTCTGACCCTGGGAGTTTGTGATGGGAGAGTGCGGAGGAGAGGGAAGTTAACTCCTCACCTGACCCTGGGAGTTAGTGTTGGACAGTGCGGAGGAGAGGGATATTTGTGTCTGACCCTGGGGGTTTGTGTTGGACAGTGGGGAGGAGAGGGAAGTTAACTCTGTGTCTGACCCTGGGGGTTTGTGATGAGAGAGTGCGGAGGAGAGGGAATTTAACTCTGTGTCTGACCCTCGGGGTTTGTGATGGGAGAGTGCGGAGGAGAGGGAAGTTTGTGTCTGACCCTGGGGGTTTGTGATGGACAGTGCGGAGGAGAGGGAAGTTAACTCTGTGTCTGACTTCGGCAGCGTGTGAAGGGATATGGCGGAGAGAGCTTCAGTCTGTTTCTGATACTCAGTGTTTCTCTCCCAGCTGAACCTAATATATTGTGAGTGGATTCTCTCTGAGCTTCTTCTCTCGTTTTCTCTCTCTTCAACTCCATCCTCTTACCCCTCTACTCGTTCGCCGCTTCTCAACCACTCTCCCCTCCCTCGTCCTCTCTCCGTTTTGTTCCTCATTTCACCCTCTCATTTCCCCTCTCCCCATTCTCGCCCCGTCACTGCCCCTTCCCTCTCTTTCCAGCCTTCAACCTCTCGCTCTTATCTCCCTCTTCCCTGCCACTGACGCTACCTGCTCCATTTCTCTGACTCTTTCGCCCTGTCTGCACTCTCTCTCATATTGTCTCCCTCCTTCACCCTCTCTATCCTCCAACTCGCTGTAACTCCCTCTCCCCTCTCGCTCGCTCATTCACTCTGTTCCCTACCCATCTCTCAACCTCTCTATTCCATCCCCATTCTCTCTTCCCTCTCTTTTTGCCCACTTTCTCAATCCTCTCCCCTCTGGCACAGTTCCCCGGTCTCCCACTCTCGCTCTCCTCTTTGCACACTTCGCCTCTCTATCGCTCGCTTGGTCTCTTCCACCCTTTCTGTCTCCCTCGATCACACATGTTTTAACCGCCACATCGATCCTTTTGCTCTCTCAGCCCTTCTGTCTTCCCTCACCCCTGTTGCTGTCTCCCATCCCACTCACCCCCTACTTTACCTCTGCTTTCCGTACTCTATCTTCCCCTGTCACGATCTAACCCATTCTCTTGCTTTGTCTCGCAGACGGTCTCACATCCACCTACTCATAGCTGATGATTGGGAAGGGCGAAGACCCCCATTTGCTTCTTTCTCTATCGTTTACGTTCCTTGTCCCTCATCCCTCCCCTTTCCTGCTTTCCTCTTTCCAACCTCTCTCTCCCCTCTATATCCCTCTCCGATTGCTCTCATTCTTTCTCTCTCCGTCTCTCTTCCACCCATTCTCCTGCCCTCTCCTTTCTCCCTTTCTCGCCCGTCCCATCCGGTGTCCCTATCTCCATCACTTTAACTTTCCTTTCTCTCGGTCCTCACTCCCAACACTCCCTCTTAGCTCATTCCTTTACCCACTCAGTCCATGGCCACACAGTTCCCTCTCTGGCTGCCGACCCCCAATCTCCGCATTCACTCCCTTCAGCTATTTCTCCCCTCTCTCGTTATTCTAAACTCAGTCGACCACCGTCTCGCACAGACTCAACACACCCGCACTTGCTGCATCCCCACCCCCTGCTCTCGGTTCGTCTCTTTACCAGCTGTTCATCTGCTGCTTGTTGGTGTCGATCTGACTCCCTTTTCAAAACGGGCTTCCTCTGACAACGGTCACTTCCCCTTCTGAGCTCAGAGAGGCAGTGAATCCTCACAGGATGGACGCCAGAGAGACCTACATGAACGTGAAATTCGCAGATCCGTACTCACGGTTTCCTTCTCCAGGTGAGTAGGGCAGAGAGACGAAGCGAGGGAGTTTAAATTTGTGTTTGTCCACAAGAGCTGAGATGGGAGAGTGTGGAAGGAGCTTCCCTCTACGTCTGGCCATCCGAGAGGGAGGGGCGCTGCTGTGATGCAACTACGCAGAGACAGGTTTTCTCTGTGTCTGACCACGGGAGTGTGTGATGGGGCGGTGTGGAGGGAGATTCACTCTGTGTCTGACTCCGGGAGTGTGTGATGGGACGGTGTGGAGAGAGATTCACTCTGTGTCTGACTCCGGGAGTGTGTGATGGGACGGTGTGGAGAGAGATTCACTCTGTGCCTGACCCCGGGAGTGTGTGATGGGTTGGTGGGAAAGGAGATTCAAACTGTGTTTGACCCCGGGGGTGTGTGAAGGGACGATGTGAAGGGAGATTTATTCTGTGTCTGACCCCGGGAGTGTGTGATGGGACGGTGTTGAGGGAGATTCTGGCCTAGGAATGTGGGACGGGACGCTGCAGAGGGAAGATCACTGTGTCAGACCTCAGCAGTCATACCCTCTGTATGACCCTGGCGCGGTGTGGAGTGAAAAATTGATACTGGGAGTGTGTGATGTGACGGTGTTGCGGGAGCCTGAGGCAGCATCTGATACTCACTGTTTTTTCCCAGCATAACCCAATGTATCGTAACTGGAATTTAATGTCAAAAGCCTCCCTGAGCCCGTTATCTCGCTTTATCTTTCACCCACTCTATCCTTCTCTTTCCCTGTTCCTTTGCCCCTTTCTCATCGACTCTCCCTTCCATCGTCCTCTGTCCGCTTTGTTCCTCATCTCACATTCTCAGTTCACCTCTCTCGCTTTCTCCCCATCACTGCCCCTTCTCCCTCTCTCCCACTTTCAACCTGTGTCCTACCTCCCCCTCCTCTGCCACTGACGCTATGTGTTCCATTTTCCATGTGCCTCTTTCCCCCGTCTCCTCTCCCTCTCCCAGATTCCCCCTCTTTCCACCCACTCTCTGTCCCTCCCTCTCCACTCTCACTCGCTCGTTTTCGTCCCTCTCTACCCATCTCCAACCGCCCTATCCTGATCCCCACTCTCTTCCCTCTCATTATGCCCACTGTCACAATCCACCCCTTTGCACACTTTACTCTCTATCGCTTCCTGGGTCTCTTCCACATTCTCTCTCCCAATTCGATCACACGTGTGTCAACCAGCCCATCGCTCCTTTTACCCTCGCTCACTCCCTGTCTTTCCTCACCCCTCTTGCTGCCTCTCACCCACTCACTCCCTGTGTTACCTCTTCATTCCGTAATATCTCTTCCATTCTCTCTCTGTCCCCCATTCACTCATACTGTCTCACATTCTCTCGCTTTATCTCATAGACTGAACTTCGCCTTCTCAGAGCTAAACATTTGGAAAGTCGAGCCCCCCATTTGTGTCTCCCTGTACCGTTGTCAATCCTTTTTCCCTCTCTCCGCTCCCTCATTCCTTCTCTCTCCCTTTCTTCCACGCATTCACATGTCCCCTCATTTCTCCCTCTCTCTCGCAACCATCTCTCTCTCTATTCTGCAGCCCTCAACCCCGTCCAATCCGGTTCAACCATCTCCATCACTCTTACTTTCCCTCCTCTCCCACCTCACTCCCAACACTCCCTCTTCTCTCATTCCTTTACCCACACAGATCACGACCACACAGTTCCTTCTCTCACTGCCGACCCACAATCTCCTCACTCTCTCCCTCCACCATATCTCCCTTCTCTCGCTTTTCTTATCTCAGTCGATCATCCTCTACAACACCCTCATACCCACCCGACTCACACTTGCCGCCTCCCCCACCCCTGCGCTCGGTTCTTCTCTTTACCAGCTGTTCATCTGCTGCTTGTTGGTGTCGATCTGACTCTCTTGTCAGAATGGGCTTCCTCTGACAACGGTAACTGCCCCTTCTGAGCTCAGAGAGGTAGAGGAACCTCGACAGGATGGACGCCAGAGAGGCTTACAAGAAGATCACTGTTTCCGATCCCGGCATTCAGAAATTGTGTAAGACCCTGGCGCGGTGTGGAGGGAACTTCACCGCGTGTGTGATACCGGGAGTGTGTGTTGGGATGGTGTTGAGAGAGCCTCAGGTAGTTTCTGATGTTCACTGTTTTTCTTCCATCTGAACCTAATGTATCGTACCTGGAAAATAAAGTATACCCCTCTCTGAGACCCTTCACCCGATTACTCTCTCAACCAAACTATCCTTCCCTTTCCCACTTACCCCTCTACCTCTCTTTTCCACCTCATCTACTCTCCCCTCACTCGTCCTCGGTCTTCTTTGCTCCTCATATCATCCTCTCGTTTCCCCTGTATCCATGTTCTCCCCATCACAGCCCCTTCCCTCTCTGTCCCTCCTTCAACCACTCTCCTACCTCCCATCTCCACAACTGACGGTCTCTGTTCCATTCTCTCTCTCTCTCTCTCTCTCTCTCTCTCTCTCTCTCTCTCTCTCTCTCTCTCTCTCTCTCTCTCTCTCTCTCTCGCTTTTCCCCGTCTCCCCCCCTCTCACACTTTCCCACCCTCTTTGCCCCTCTCTTTCCTCCCTTTCTCTCCACTCTCGTTCTCTCCTTTGCACTCGTCCCCTCTATCGCTCCCTTGGTCTCTTCCTCTCTCTCCCACTTCCATCACGTATATTTCAACCACCCCACTGATCACGTTTACCCTCTATCCCCTTCTGTTTTCCCTCAGACCTCTTGCTGTCTCCCATCTCTCTCTCCACCTCTGTTAGTCTTCTGTCCGTATTCCCTCTTTTACTCTCCCGCCACCCCCCATTCTCTAACACTCTCTCTCACATTTTCTCGCTTTGTCTTCCAGATGGTCTGACCTCCACCTACTCAGAGCTGATGATTGGGAAAGGCGAGCCCCCCAGCGATCATGATGTGGAATCGCCCGTTGCCCCGGGACCGGGCGAGTGGCCAATCACTACACAGACAGGTCAGAGTTCTCGACAATGAAGTCACTCTGGGGAACTTGCGCGTCATGTGCCGAAGTACCCAAGTTTTTAATGCTTCCGCCTCGACCGCTTCACATTCAGCTCGTTCCGTAGACTGACCACCATCTCGATAACAAAAGGCTGTCCATCGACTCCCCAATTAAATCTCTTCCCTATCTCACCTCAGTCCTGCGCGCTCCGGTCCATAATTCCCCAAGTCTCTCGAAAATAGCTGTGTGTATTCACTCCGACTGTGTCCCTCGTGGCTTCAGAAACCTCTGAAAGGTCACCCCTGCCCTACAAGGTATATTTTTGCAATCAGCACAACCTCGCTTCGGAACCCAGTCTCTGGAGGCCCGGCAACATCTTCCTCTGCACTCTTTCCTGTTCGATTGCATCTTTCCCAGAGCAGGACAATCAAAGCTGAATAACGTACCCCGTGTGCGCCCTTACCGACGTCCTGTTCAACTACAACACGACCTGCAGTATTGTCTACAGTTTTAGTCACCAAATTACAGGAAGGATATTAATAAGTTTGACAGAGTGCAGAGAAGATTTACAAGGATGTTGCCGGGACTTGAGAAACTGAGTTAAACCAGTTGAATCAGTTTGAATCAGTTAGGACGTTATTCCCTTGAGCGCAGAAGAATGAGGGGAGATTTCATAAAGGTATATAAAATTATGATCGGTATAGATAGAGTGAATGCAAGCAGGCTTTTTCCACTGAGGCTAGGGGAGAAAAAGGAAAGCAGAGGACATGAGTTAATGGTAAAGGGGGAAAAGTTTAAAGGGAACATTGTGCAGGTTTCTTCATACAGAGAGTGGTGGGAGTGTGGAATGAGCTGTCAGATGAATTGGTAAATGTGGGTTCACTTTTAGCATTTAAGAAAAACTTTTACAGGTACATGGATCAGAGGTGTATTGAGGGAGATGGTCCAGGTGTAGGTCAGTGGGACTAGACAGAAAAAATGGTTCGGCACAGCCAAGAAGAGCGGAAAAGCCAGTTTCTGTTCTCCAATGTTCTCTGGTTCTCTGGTTCTGGTCCCGGCTCTTGTCGTCTTATGGTCTAATGATTTTCCAGAGCGATATACCATCTGGAACCTAACAGCTACCCTCCCGACCTGATCCGTTCTCCACAATTCAAATTAGTCAGACAGATCCCTTTGTTTTCCACATCATCTTCCAGTATACACAGCCATCTGGGCCTTGTTAATAGCCGTGTTATAGTCTATCAACGCTCCATCTAATCTCCGTGCCTGATCTGTCTTACCTGGTCAAATTATCCCGACAAGTCAACCTGGGTCTCACACCACCTAGAATTCTCCTGCCTCTTCTATCATTCACCCGCTCTATCATCCCCTTTCCATCCCTCTATCAGTGCTCAGTGATCCTTCTCTGCCTCTCCCAACCCTCTCTTCCATCTTCCGGAGTTATCTGCCTTCAGGGAACTTGTGAATGGATGCTTTAAAGTCAGTGTGCCGTATGCCCACCAATCCGAACAAATCAGTCAGTCAAATCCCCCTGGTCACCACACTATTATACAGAGTGACCTACAAATTGTAAGCGAGAAGTGCCTTATTGAGTTCCCACACTCATCAGGTCTACTTCCCAGTTCCAATGAAACGTCCTGGTTCCTCACTCATGATACAGAGATACTGTTCCGCCCGTGACCACAAAAAACTGCAGGGCTCTGTGGACACAGCTGAGCACAGCACCGAAACCAGCCTCCCCTCCATTGACTCTGACTGCACTCCCTGCTGCCCCGGGAAAGCAGCCAGCTTCATCAAAAATCTACCTTCACCCCCCCCCCCACCCATCCCTCTTCTACAACAACACCATGGGCAGGAAGTTATGAAAGTACGTATCATCAGAACATAGAGCAGTGAATAATCTACAGCACATTACAGTTCCTTCTGTCCACAATGTTGTGCCGACCATCTAACCGACTACAGAGACTGCCTAGAAATTCCCTAGCCGCAAGCTCGTCATATATCCAATCTTTGAGAAAAGAATGTTTCATACAATAATAGGAGCAAAATAGTACAAATATAATCTTCTGTCTTTCCCCTCTCTCTCGCTCCCTCTGTCTCCTCCTCCCACTCTACCCCTCTTTCGATATCGCTTTCACACTTCTCACTCCCCTTCACTATACTCTCTCCCTCTTCTCTATCCGTCTCTTCGTCCTAATTCTTTCCCCTTTCCCTTTTCCCATGCTCCCCATTTCCAGCAGATCGCCCCAATCTCACACCCTCTTTCCCTCTCCATTCACTCATTCCACTCTTTCTCTCCTGCTCGATTTCCCCGTGTTTCTCTTCCCACTTCACTCTCTCCCGCAGCTCCTCTCCCTGCCTCTCAGCCCTGTCTGTCACCCTCACTTAACTCTCTCTCGTTACTCTCTCTCTCCCTCGCTCTGTTCAACCTTTTTGTTCGCACTCGCCCCATTTTCTAACGATCTCTCCTCCTCTATTCTCTCTCTCTTTTTATCATTCTCTCGTAGAGAGTCAGAAAACCACCTACTCAGTGGTGATACTTCCAAAAGACGAGCCTCTCATCAATGAGAATGAAGATCCTCCCACTGCCTCGGGAACCGCCGAAATAACAGAGACTGCACGAGCAGGTCAGAGTTCACAATAATGACGTCATGCTGAATATGTCACGCGCCCGCTGCCCAAGTATTCTAGTCCTAACGCATCTGCATCGATCACTTCCTCCGGCAGCTCGTTCCAGCTGGTGCTTAAAAAAAAAAGAAGTCGTCACTCGGTTACCCTGTTGAAGGTTACCCTCTTTCTGCTATCATCTTAGACCTGTGCGCTCTGTTTCTCGATTCTCCAAGCCTAGAAGAAATTACTCTGCGCATTCATCTGTTCTGTTCTCCACGTGGTGTTATACACCTCTGTAAGTTCACCCCCGCTCTTCAAGTTGTACAGTCACGACCCGCCCAACCTCTCTCTGTTACTCAGTCTCTCGAGCCCCGGGACACCACACTCCAAGTGTAGTCTCACCGACGGCTTGTGCAATTGTAGCGTGATCTCTTGCCTCCCCTACTCAGTAGCAGCTCACGAGGGCCGACGCGTCGGACACGTTTTTCGCCGCCCTGTCTACGTATGACATCACTTTCAGTAAATTGTGTACCGTACCCCTAAACCCCTATGTTGTATAAAATTTCACAGCGTTGCACCCGTTCTCTGTGAAAATCCGATCCTGTTTTTTTTTTTCTCTTCTTCAAATACAACAGCTCGCCCTTTTCCGAATTAAACAGCATTTGCCACTGCTCAGCCTTCTTCCCCAGCTGACCGATATCCCCCTGAAATGTCTACACTTTTAACAACGCCATCAACGTTAGAGTCGTCTGCAAGGTCACCAACTGCATCTTGTATAATCTGCTACAAATGGTCGATATCGTTGACAAATATCGCAGGTCTCACACTCGAACTGCTGGTGAACACGGCTAGTGACGGGCATCCAGCCTGAGAAGCCCCTACAGCAAATTGTGTATCCAGATGGTGTACCACCTCACACTCTTCCGTGCTCATCACCATCTGGCACTTCTCAGCCGATTACTGCATCCTATTAATGTTTCTCTGCCATCTTCTACAATCTTTCACAACACCACCAACCGTTGTGTCGTCTGCAAACTTGCCAATCTTCCAATCTCCCGATTGCCCCCTCCCTCCTCTTCTATCTGCTCCATTCCTTCTCCGTCTCTCTCTATCTCCCTGTCTTCCATCGTCCACAGCGATCTGCAATCTGGGACCTTGTGAACTGACTTATTAAATTCAGCGTTCATTACCAATCCGCACAAATCAGTCTGACAAATCTCCCTGTGACCCAGACCATTCTACAGAGCAGCCTACAAAGTGGAAACATTAACCGGCCTCATTGTGTTCCTTGCAGATCACGTCTGCCACCCTGTTCTCATGAACCTCCCTGCTTCATCAATCAAAATACAGAAACCGCTCCACCAGCGCCCGCAGGAAACTGCAGAGCGCTGTGGACCCAGCTTAACACATCTCTGAAACAAGTCTTCCCTGCATGAACCCTGTCTGCTCTTCATGCTGACCCGTTAAAGCTGTTAACAAAGTGTTGAGCTTAGAGTGTTGATGAGTACATGGAGATATGATGTGGTGATTATTACAGAGACATGTCTGGCTCAGGGACACGAATGGTTCCTTTAAGTGCCGTGTTTTAGATGTTTCAGGAAGGACAGGGAGTCAAAAGTGGTGGGTGTGTGGCACAGTTGAACGAAGATAGTTTTACAGCTGCAGAGAAGGTGGACGCCATGGACGGATTGTGTTCGGAATCTCAATGGTCGGAGGTTAGGAACAGGAAGGGGTCAATAACTTTACTGGGTGTTTTTTTAATAGTCCGCTCAATAGTAAAAGGAATATCTAGGACCAGATACGGAAACAGATCCTGTAAAGGTGTAATAATAACAGAGTTGTCGTGATGGGAGATTATAATTTCCCAAATATAGATAGGCATCTTCCTAGAGCAAAGGGTTTTGATGTGGTCGGGTTTGTTAGGTGTGTTCAGGAAGGTTTATCGACACAATTTGTACATAAGTCTGAAAGGGGAGAGTCTGTACTTGATTTGACATTGGGAAATTAACCAGTTCAGGTGTTAGATCTCTCAGACGAAGCGCATTCTGGAGAAAATGAACATATTTCTATCTCCTTTACATTAGCATTGGAGAGAGAGAGAGGAACAGATGGAAAAGCTTTTAATTGGAGTAAGGAGAATGATGAGGCTAACAGGCAGGAAATTGGAAGTGTAATTCAAAACAGGTGTTCTCAGGGAAAAGTACCCGAGAAATGTGGGAAATATTGAGGGGATATTTGTGTCGTGTTCGGTATAGGTACGTTCCAATAAGACAGTGAAGTTACGGTAGCAGGCAGGAACCGTGTTGTAGAAAAGTTGTAATAAATCTAGTGAAGAAGAAAACAAAAATTACAAAAGTTTCAGGGAGCTAGATAATGTTAGAGCTCTAGCAGATTGTAAGGCTAAAAGGAAGAATCTGCAAAAATAACTCTCTTCTCCTAAACTCTACCCCAGGATTCATAAAGGCCAATAAACCGTACGCCTTCTTAACCAGAGAATCAACCTGCGCAGCTGCTTTGAGATTCGTTAGGACTCGAACCCCAAGATCACTCTGATCCACCAAACTAATAGCTCCTTGCCATAAATACTATATTCTGCCATCGTATTTGACCTACCAAAATGTACAAATTCTCACTTATCTGGGTTGAGCTCCATCTGCCCAGTTATGCATCACACCAATGCCCCACTGTGACCTCTGACAGCCCTCAACACTATCCACAAAACCTCCAACATTTGTGTCATTAGCAACATTACCAAGCCATTCCTCCACTTCATCATCAAGGTCATTTATATAAAAAAATCACGAAGAGTAAGGTACCTAGGTGAGATCTCTGAGGCTCTTCAATGGTGGCCAACAGCCACGTAGAATATGATACGTCTACAACCACTCTTTGCCTTCTGTGGGAAAGCCAGTTTTGGATCGACAAAGGAATGTCACTTTGCATCACTTGTCTCCTTACTTTCTCAATAAGCCTTGCATAGGTTACCTTATCAAATGTCTTGCTGAAATCCATATACACTACATCTACTGCTCTTCCTTCCTCAATGTGATTAGTCACATCCTCAAAAAATTCAATCAGGCTCGTAAGGCAGGACCTGACCTTGTCAAAACCATGCTGACTACTACTAGCCACATGATACCTCTCCAAATTCAATCAGGCTCGTCAGGCGCGCTCTGACCTTGTCAAAGTCATGCTGACTACTACTAGCCACATTATACCTCTCCAAATTCAATCAGGCTCGTCAGGCGCGCTCTGACCTTGTCAAAGTCATGCTGACTACTACTAGCCACATTATACCTCTCCAAATTCAATCAGACTCGTCAGGCGCGCTCTGACCTTGTCAAAGTCATGCTGACTACTACTAGCCACATTATACCTCTCCAAATTCAATCAGGTTCCTAGGGCAGGACCTCACCTTGTCAAAGCTATGCTGACTACTGCTAGCCACGTTATACCTCTCCAAATGTTCATAAGTCCAGGCTCTCAGAAATCTTCTCCATCAACTCGCCAACCGCTGAGGTAAGACTCACTGGTCCACAATTTTCTGGCCTATCTCTACTCCCTTTCTTAAATAAAAGAACAACATCCGCAAACCTCTAGTCCTCGGCATCATCGCTAGTGGGTTAGAAACCCCCTCCCTATCCCTCCCCCACAGTAGCATGGGGTACCTCTCATCCGATCCCGGCGATGTATCCAACTTGATGCTTTACACAAGCATCATTTTTTCCTTAATACCTATATGTTCAAGCTTTTCAGTCCGCTGCAAGTCATCACTACAATCACCAAGATCTTTTTTCCATAGTGAGTACTGAAGTAAAGTATTGATTAAGTACCTCTGCTATATCCTCCTATTCCACGCACCCTTTCCCACAATCATATTTGATAGTCCTAATCTTACTGGTCTTATCCTCACGCACTTCACATACTTGGAGAATGCCTTGGGGTTTTCCTTAGTCCTGCCCGGCAAGGCCTTGTTATAGCCCATTCTGGCTCCACTAATTTCCATCTTAAACTCCTTCCCATTAACCTTATAAGTTTCTAGTTCTCTAAAATTTCCCTCGCTCTCTGAAGCTTTTGTAAGCTTTTCTTTTCTTCATGTCTGGATTCATTACAGGCTTTGTACACCACGGTTCCTGTCCCCTACCCTACCCTACAGGAACTGCAGCTCGACGCACCAGGCTCGGATGTGGCCGTCCGGGAGGCTGTGTATCTCCTGGACTTCCCACATCTAACACGCAGTATAGAATGCCGGCCTGACAGACTTACTTCCTGTTCTATTCCTACAGGTAGCCTACCTCGTCTCGATCCGTTATTGCTGGAGCCCGAATGTACCAAAGCCCCGACCACTCTGTCTCAGATCACTGCTTTGACAACCGCTCCTTAGGTGACCGCTCCGCTAGGCAGTGTCTCCCTTTTGTGGCTGAACATTCCCTGCTACCCAACTCACGATTGGTGCTCCGGTTACAGCCACTGACAGGCCACGTACAATGGACTAGAGTTCTCGAATCCCCCTTTATAAATAACCACTGCAGAACTACGAGAATTCCCATTTCATAAAGATCTGTTGACGCCGCCGATAGCCAAAGTACATTCTCTGCCAGTCTCTCAACCTTTTATTTCTCTCTGTCTCTCTCTCTCATTCTCTCTCAGACGGTCTGAACTCCACCTACTCAGTGCTGAACCTGCCGAAAGACGAATATCTCGTGGAAGAGTACGAAGATCCTCCCATTGCCTCGGGACCCGCCGAAATGTCAGTGACTGCACAGGCAGGTCAGTGTTCAAAATAATGACGTCACGCTGAAGGGATCACGTGCTTTACGCATCAGTGTACAAGTTCTGATGCATCTGCTTCGACCACTTCCTCTGGCAGCTCGTCCCACAGACTGACCACTGTCTGGGTAAAAACAAAGTTGTCAATCTTGTCCCCACTTACGGCTGTCACTGTATCCCTGAGCGCTTTGGTCCACGATTGTCCAAACCTGGAGAAAGATTACACTGTGCGTTCACCTTGTCTGTGCCCATGTTCTTTTACACAATTCCCTCAGGTCACCTCTGTAGTCCAAAGTATAAAGTCTCCATAACTCAGTCACCCGAGTCCCTGCAATGTCGTGGTAAATCTCCTCTGTACTGCCTCCAGCTCAGTGGCAACTTATCCAGGGGAAAGTGAGGGAAACGGAACACTCTACTCCAAGTGTGGCTTCACTGACGGCTGTACATTTCCAACGTGACCTCCCTACTCCTGGACTCATTGCCCTGACTGATAAAGGGCGGCTCGACTGAAGCCTTCTTCACCGCCCTGTCTACCTGTGACTCCACTTTCCAGGGACCGTGTAGCTGTACCCCTGGGTCCCTCTGTTCTAAAACACTCCCCAGGGTTCCTGACTATCTGTGACTCCACTTTCAGCAACCTTGTATCTCTGGGACCCTCTGTTCTACAACACTCCGGAGGGTTCCTGACTATCTGTGACTCCACTTTCAGCAACATTTTATCTCTAGCCCCGTTCCATAATGTTTCCCATGGTCCCTCCCGTTGGCCGTGCAAGTTAGAACATAGAACATAGAAAAACTACAGCACAATACAGGCCCTTCGGCCCACAAAGTCGTGCCGAAAATGTCCATACCTTAGAAATTAAGAGGCTTACATATAGCCCTCTAAGCTCCATGTACTTATCAAAAAGCCCCTTAAAAAAACCCTATCGTATACGCCTACACCAACCATTGCCGGCAGCCATTTCCAAGCACTCACCACTCTCTGAGTAAAAAAAAACTTACCCGTGACGTCTGCTGTGTACCTACTCCCAAGCACAAAAAACCTGTCTCCTCTTGTGGCAACCATTTCAGACCTAGGGAAAAAGCCTCTGACTAGCCACACGATCAATGCCTCTCATCATCTTGTACACATCTCTAAGGAGAAAATGCTGAGTTCACTCAACCTATTCTCATAAGGCCTGCTTCCCAATCCAGGCATATCCTTGTATCCATGTATATTCCCTCTGCACCATTTCTATGGCTTCCACGTTATTCCTGTAGTGAGTCGACCAGAACTGAGCACAGTACTCCAAGTGGTCTGACCAGGGTCCTATATAGCTGCAACCTTACCTCTAGGCTCCTAAACTCAATCGCACGATTGATGAAGGCCAACACACCGTATCCCTCTTAACCACAGGTTAAACCTGCGCAGCTGCTTTGAGCGTCTATGGACTCGGACCCAAAGATCACTCTGATCCTTCGCACTGTCAAGAGTCTAACAATTAAACTATATTCTACCATCATATTTGACCTACCAAAATGAACTACATGAAACATATCTGGGTTGATCTCTAACATTACCTAGCTCTCTGAACCTTTGGTAAACTTTTCTTTTTCTTGGCTAGATTTATCACAGCCTTTGTACGCCACGGTTCCTGTACCCTACCATAACTTGCCAAAAATAATTCACCTCATTGGAACATACCTAGAGAGAATTCCACACAAATATCCCCTGAACATTTGTTACATTACTTCCGTACTTATCCCTGAGAACATCTGTTTCCAATTTAAGCTTCCAGTTTTCTGCCTGATAGTCTTATAATTTCATTACTTCATTTAAACGTTTTTCCAACTTCTCCGTTCCTATCTATCTCCAATGATATTGTAAAGGAGATAGAATTATGATATCTATCTCCAAAATTTCTCCCACTGAGACATCTGACACCTGACCAGCTTCATTTCCCAACACGGGATCAAGTACAGGCTCTCTCTAGTGGGCTTATCTACAGATTGTGTCAAGAAATCTTCCCTGACACAAGTTCTACGCTGTTGTTTGCCTTCCTGAAATACGATAGCTCAAACTAAACTGCATTTGCTGCTGCTCGGCCCACTGACTCAGCGAATCGAGATCCCTCTGTAAGATATAATTGTTTTCACTGCTTAAAATGCCAGAAGCGTTAATGCCATATGCTAGACTACCTACCGTGTGTTGTATAATCCGCTATAAATGGTCGATATAGTTGGGAAAGATCACTGGTCCCACCACAGACCACCCATGAACAACGCTAGGGACGGACTTAATGTCTGAGAAATGAACTGCAACCCTAAACATTCTCATCCTTCGTCCAAGCCAATTGTATAAATAATCAGCCATCCCTCCCAACGTTGCGCACCATCTCTTGGAACGGAATACCATCTTGTTAAAATCTACGTACATTACATCCAGCACATCAACCTGATCAGTCCTCCACAATTCAAATGGTCAGACAGATCTCCTTGGGTTCCACATCATCTCCAGACCAGTCTACCATCTGAGACCTTGTTAATAGCCATGTTCAAGCCTATGTATGATCTGTCCTCCCCATTCAAATCCGCAGGACATATCTACCTGGATCTCACGCCACCTGTCATCTCTTATTCCCTTCTCTATTCTGTTCTCCCGCCCAGTCTCACCGCTCCATTCTTTCTCGGACTCTCTCTACATTTCTGTCTCCCATCTTCCAGAGTGATCTACCATCTGGGATCGTGATACTGGACTTCTCAAGCGTCCATTATAGCTATCAATCCGGACAGTCAAATTCCCCTGGGTCCTCACACCGTTACACAGTGTAGTCGACCAAGTGAAAAAAAATGTTTTATTTCTTCCATGTTCACCATGTCTACTACCCTATTCTCATGAAGCGTCCTGGTTCCTCACTAAAAATATAAACACTGCTCCGCCCATGACCGCAAGAAACTGCAGAGCGTTGTGGACAGAGCTGAGTCCAGCTCCGAAACCAGCGTCCCCTCCATGAACTCTTTCTACGCATACTGCTGCTCCGATAAAGCACCCAGCGTCATCAAAGGTCCCCGGACATTCTGTCTTCTGCACCTCCCATCCGAGGGCAAATGCGGAAGCATGTATCAGGAGGCTCAAGGACAGATTCTTCACAACAGTAATCAGACAATTGAACGGACCCCTAATACGATAAGATGTACACTTGACCTCAAATCTTCCTCTTCGTCGCTCTTGAACCTTTTCGTCTGCCTGCACTGCAATTTCTCTGTAATTTTGATACTTTATTCTGCATTCATGATTGGGTTACCTTGTTCTACCCCAATGAAGTGACCTGTATCTATGGATGTGGGTGGGATCTCTCCTGTCTCTGATGTATATAAACGATTTGGATGAGAATGTAGAAGGGTGGTTTGGTATGTTTGCAGATAATACTTTGATAGCGATCTGCCTGCACTGCAATTTCTCTGTAATTTTGATACTTTATTCTGCATTCATGATTGGGTTACCTTGTTCTACCCCAATGAAGTGACCTGTATCTATGGATGTGGGTGGGATCTCTCCTGTCTCTGATGTATATAAACGATTTGGATGAGAATGTAGAAGGGTGGTTTGGTATGTTTGCAGATAATACTTTGATAGAGGTCCTGCAAATAATTCAGTAGGACATGGATCATTTCTGATATGGGATGGAGGAGTGGCAGATGGTGTTTAACCGGGACAAACGTAAAATGTTGCACCTTGGCAGGTCAGAAGTTCAAAGAAAGCTCACTACTAAAGCCAAAACCCTACAGTGTGTTCTTTAGCAGAGCGATCTTGCAGTCGAAATCCATTGTTCTTGGCCATGCTTTCTGTTGTGAAGTCAAAGAAGGCTCACATCATGATTGACATTATTAGTTGGGGTACTGGGTTTAAAGGTTCGGCTGCTACAATGCAAATTTATAAAAAAAATCTTGTTATGCTTAGTCAGGCGTGTTGAATCTCATTCCCAAATGTGAAATGTCTAACACGAGAGGGAATGCATCCTGAACAGCATTCATCTGCGGGACTGGCTCGTCTCCGATGCAGGATCTTCGAAACACACAAAGCCTTGTTAAATGTCCAGGTTCTCACAAGTTTTGGCCACAGACAGCAGTTCCCAGTGCGGAATCTTGGGTGACAGCACCGATCACGGACATCCGCCGCCCTCTGTGTTCTGTGGACAAGACAGAACCGAAACCAAATTGACAATTCACTGTGAATCCCATTCATCGCAATCTGGTAAATGGCTCTCCCATGATAGAGACTTTGTCAAAGGCCCATCTACCGTCAATCCTTTAACTCTTCCATACTGTTCGGGTCATATTTGACCGGTTTTGACATTTGAAAACAGTAAGAACACTCCAAATGCCACTTGTTTGGCCGAAATTTGATGACGTTTCCTAAAGTGGCAAAAAATGTGCGACAATTAAACTATTTAAATATTTTAAACCTTTCTGCAGGTGCTACAATTTTTTTTTGTATATTGAAGCTGTTCCGGGTCAAATTTTACCCGTATATATTGAAGTGGATGTTACATCTCTGAAACATTCATTAAGGATTAATCACCCATTTATTAACACATATATAACACATATAACAATCACAGCACGGAAACAGACCATCTCGGCCCTCCTAGTCCGTGCCGAACTCTTAATCTCACCGAGTCCCACCGACCCGCACTCAGCCCATAACCCTCCACTTCTTTCCTGTCCATTTACCTATCCAATTTTACCTTAAATGACACAACTGAACTGGCCTCTACTACTTCTACAGGAATCTCATTCCACACAGCTATCATTCTCTGAGTAAAGAAATACCCTCTCGTGTTTCCGTTAAACTTCTGCCCCCTAACTCTCAAATCATGTCCTCTCGTTTGAATCTCCCCTAATCTCAATGGAAACAGCCTATTCACGTCAATTCTATCTATCCCTCTCAAAATTTTAAATACTTCGATCAAATCCCCCCTCAACCTTCGACGCTCCAATGAATAGAGACCTAACTTGTTCAACCTTTCTCTGTAACTTAAGTGCTGAAACCCAGGTAACATCTTAGTAAATCGTCTCTGCACTCTCTCTAATTTATTGATATCTTTCCTATAATTCGGTGACCAGAACTGCACACAATATTCCAAATTTGGCCTTACTGATGCCTTGTACAATTTTAACATTACAACCCAACTTCTGTACTCAATGCTTTGATTTATAAAGGCCAGCGTTCCAAAAGCCTTCTTCACTACCCTATCTACATGAGACTCCACCTTCAGGGAACTATGCACTGTTATTCCTATATTAATGTCGGATAAGCTATTTACACATTCTAAATAGATCTGTGGTTCAAAATATTGGTTATGAGGGGATTCTCGGGCCGGGTCAAAATTGACCAGGACCGTACTGAGAACGTATAGAATATGAACTCACTGTAAGGGTTAACACTGCATTGAGCTGCGTGATCAACCCGAGATCCATTTCCCGTCCACAGTTACGGGTTCTGCCGTTAACTGTTTCCGGTCCCTTCACATTTAATGCCCCTGAAGAAAACACCTCACACTTACCTGTGTTAAACTCAGTTTACCATTTTTCCATCGAGCTCTGCAGCTGATCCATACCCCACAGAAACTATTGGCGATATTCCGCAGTGCCCACAGCACCACCAATCATTGTGTCGTCTGAGATTTTACAACCATCCATCTCTATTTTCATACAGGACAGTCATACACATCACAATCACCGGATTGTCCTGTCGTATATGTAGACCACTTTTCCACCTCGTTATTCATCTTATTTTTCTCAAAATCTATTTAGTTTTATTTTTTATTGAAACAAACTGTTCGGGATAGGTTCTCCCGACCATTCCGGTCGCGCTGCCAAACAATTCTCCGATTTATTCCTTTCCTAATGACTGTTCAATTTACAATAACCAATTAACCGATAGTCCGGTATGTCTTTGGACTGTGGGAGGAAACCAGAGCGCCCGGAGGAAATCCACTCGCTCATGGGGAGAAATTGGAAACTCCTTGCGGGCACCGGCGGGCATTGAACCCGGGTCGCTGGTACTGTAAAGCGCTGCGCTAACCATCACGGGCCCGTGCTGCCCTTTTCCTTGTCTGCAGCCACAAAACAAAGAAACACAATGGAGCCCACGAAAATCCCCACAACATGTTCATCCCCACAAGACCGTCATTTAATCATGCATGAAAAAGAAGTAACAAAGCGGACAAACAATAATACAGCTACGAAAAGTAATTATACCGTGACACTATCTCTTTCTAGTCTTTCGCACCCCCTCTCGCTCCCTCCCTTTCTCTTCCCCCTCTCTCTCCCACTTTTTCCTACCCTCACTCCCTCTCTTCTCCACTCTTTCGCTGTCTCTCTTACACACATCAAATTCCCCATTAAAACTGAACATAGCTTCCTCTTTTCACGCCACCTTTCCCTCTTTCTTTTCTCCTCCCGTTTCTTCTCACCCATTCTCTCACATTTTCCCGCCCATCGGTCCCCTCCCATCATCCCTTTTCTTTTCCCTCTGTTTATGTGAATTTTCTGTCCACAGGTCTGCGTAAACAGGAGCCGAACAAGAAAATCGGAAATAGACCGGACCGTAAGATCCGCCTACTCTGCCTAGTTCTTTCCGTGCTCATCGCGATAGTGGTCGGACTGTCAATCCACGGTGAGTCGAACGGACTCCGGTTGGAGTCAAACCGTAAATTAACAGTGTGGAATAAAACATGAATGTAAAATCTCACAGTGACCCGGACTCGTCGCTCAACGTTTACCTCACCACATATCTCACCATGGCCCTGACACATACCGTTCAGTGCCACCGACACGTGCCTCACAATGAGACCCTCACTTTCCTGACGGTGAAACTGACACTACACTCACCTGGATAGGGACACACCTACCATAGCCATGACATGCCTCTCACCGTGACACAGACACATCCCTCTCTGTGAGACCACCACACCCCATACCACGACAAAGATACTCCACCAACCGTGAAACCACCACGCCCCTCATTCTGAAATTTCCCTCGCCGTGACATCGAGATACACTTCATTGTGATCCGGCACAACTCTCACCGGGGCACAGAAACACCTATCACAGTGACACCGACACCTTCCTCACAGCAACTCGGACATGACCGATACTGACGTGGACGCCCATTGTAACATCAACAAAACCTTCACCGGGACATTGATATATTCCTCAGCGTGACACAGACACGCCCCTCAAAGTGGCGCCGACGACTCTCACTGTGCCACCATCACGTCTTTCACTGTGACGCCCTTCACCGTGACGCTGACACAACACTCTCTGTGACACGTTCGGTAGAGTGACGCTGACTCACGTGTCACTGTAAACGCTAAACATCCTTCACCATCTCTCTCAGTATCACAGATTCGTCAGTCAGAGATCACCACCGACCGAAACTACCACGTTAAACTCAACTCTTCAATCCAAGATAGCTGAGATTTCTGCGCTCAATTCTAGTTTCTCCGATCTTAAACGAAGGCACAGCGATCTCCGACACCAGTTCACTGAGATGGAAAAGAAGTACAGATCCGTCAACGAAACCGAGGCTCAAATCTGTGAATTGTCGACCAGCAGAAAAGGTAAGGCATCGTCCCCCTCTTTCACCCGCTCCTCATCACAGGGCAGGCATGAAGTGTCACTCTGTGCCTGACATCGGGAGTGTGTGAAGAGATGTTATGGAGGGAGATTCACTATGTGTTTGACCCGGTGAGTGTCTGATGGGACCGTGTGGAGGCCGCTTCCCTCTGTGTCTGACACTTTGCTCTATAGTGTGTTGAGAAGCTGTAGATGGACAATCTCTCTCATTCTGAGACAGCGGGAGAGCTAAAACCGCGAGCCGATTGAGAGGGGGAAGGTAATTTCTTCGGCAGTTTGAACGAGACGTTCAACGGCATGAAGGTCGGCCTCGGAGACAGAGCGAGAGTTTAGAAAGCGAACAGATAATTGGAGTGGGCGACGGAGAAGTGGGAGACAGAGGAGGAAGGGTTTGGCTCGAGAGGCTTCGGCGAGCAGAGACGGGGAACTAGCTTTCTCACAGTGAGGTAAGGCCGTGTAATCTTTATTTAATCTAATTAGTTTAGAATTCGGTAATAAAGGCAACAGCTAGGGCAGTCGAGTGCTCCGTTTGCGGGATGTTGGAGTCAGGGCGAGCACTGTTGTCCCTGATGACTGCACCTGTAAAAGGTGCATCAGCTGCAGCTCCGGACAAACCGAGTTAGGGAACAGGAGCGGGAGCTGGAGTCAGGGCGAGCACTGTTGTCCCTGATGACTGCACCTGTAAAAGGTGCATCAGCTGCAGCTCCGGACAAACCGAGTTAGGGAACAGGAGCTGGAGTTGGAGTCAGGGCGAGCACTGTTGTCCCTGATGACTGCACCTGTAAAAGGTGCATCAGCTGCAGCTCCGGACAAACCGGGTTAGGGAACAGGAGCTGGAGTTGGACTCAGGGCGAGCACTGTTGTCCCTGATGACTGCACCTGTAAAAGGTGCATCAGCTGCAGCTCCGGACAAACCGGGTTAGGGAACAGGAGCTGGAGCTGGATGAACTTCGGATCATTCGGGAGGCAGAGGCAGTGACAGACAGGAGTTTCAGGGAGATAGTCACCCGTAGGAGTCAGGAGTCTGGTAACTGGCTGACTGTCATGAGAGGGAAGGGGAATAGACAGAATGAAAAGCGCACCCCTGTGGCCGTTCCCATCAACAATGTATACCGTTATGGAAACTGTTGATGGGGATGAACTACCAAGGACAAGTTGCAGTGGTCACGTCTCTGGCACCGAGACTGGACACTCAGCTCAGAGGCGAAGGCGTGAAAGGAGGAGAGCAGTAATGATAGGGGATTGAATAGCTACGGGGGCAGATAAGAGCTTATGTGGTAGAGATCGAGAATCCCGGAAGGTCTGTTGCCTCCCTGGTGCCAGGCTCAGCGATATCTTGGCTCTAGTTCTCAGTGTTCTCAAGACGGAGGGTGAGCAGCCAGATGTCGTGTTCCATGTAGGGACCAATGAGGTTGATACGAAGAAGGAGGAGGTCCTGCAAAGGGAGTTCAGTGAGTTTGGTGCAAAGTTGAAGCAGAGGACCGCCAGGGTTGCAATCTCAGGATCGCTACCCGTGCCACTTGCTGGTGAGGCCAGAAATAGGGGATAATGTAGTTAAATACGTGGCTAAGGAGTTGGTGCAGGAGGGAAGGCTTCATGTTTCTGGACAATTGGGCCTAGTTCAGGGAAGGTGGGAACTGTTCCGACGGAACGGGTTGTACCTGAACTGTAAGGGGACTGAAATCCTTCCGGGAAAGTTTGCTACTGCTGCTGCGCCGGTTTTAAACTAGACTTGCACGGCGAGGGGAAGCAGAGTGTTACAGTTAGTGAGGTGGTGGAGGATAAAAGTCATGCGAGAACTGCAAGTATAGTGCAAGGAGTAAACCCAGAGCTAACATATAAAGAGGCTTTGAGGAAAGAGAAGCAGAATAAAGGGTGTAAGGGTAGTAAGATAGGAGGGCTAATGTGTGTGTACTTCAATGCAAGAAACATCAGGAAGAAAGTTGATGAACTGAGAACTTGGACACATACATGGAAGCACGGTGTAGAGGCCACTACAGAGAATTGGCTGGCACCAAGACAGAAATGGGTTCTCAATATCCACTGATTTCAGTGTTTTAAGAGGGATAGAGTGGGGGGTGCGTATAGAAGAAGGGATGACATTACCGGTCCGAGATACTACTACAGCTATTGAAAAAGTGGGTAACGTAGCGGGATCTTCTTTTGAGTCAGTATGGATGGAAGCCAGGAACTGGAAGGGAGCAGTCATTCTTTTGGTTATATACCATAGGCACCCTGGCAGCAGCAGAGTCACCGAGGAACAGATTAGGAGGCAGATTTTTGAAATCTTCAAAAATAACATGGTTGATATCATGGGTGACTTTAACCTCCCTGCTATTGATAGACCCCTAATTAGTTCCAATGGTGCAGATGGGCAGAGTTTGTTAAGTTGGTTGACAGGTCGACTGGGGGGATATCATACTGGATCTAGAATTAGGTAACGAACCGAGTCAGGTGACAAAACTCCGGTGAGCCTCTGGGGGGCAGTGATCACCGCTCCCTATCCTTTAGCATTATGGAGGAAAAGGATAGAATCAGAGATGAAAGGATTTGTTTTATTAATGGGGAACGGCAAATTATGAGGCTATAAGGCTAGAACTTGCTGGTGTGAATTGGGAAGACGTTTTGCGGGGAAATGTGCTATTGACATGTGGTCGATGTTTAAGGATCTCTTGCAGGATATAAGGGATAAATTTGTCCCGGTGAGGACAATAAAAAATGGTTGGGTAAAGGAAACATGGGTGACAAGTAGGATGGGAAATCTAGTCAGGTGGAAAAAGGCAGCCATCATGATGTTTAGGAAGCAAGCATCAGATCGTTCTATTGAGCAAGTTAGGGTAGCAAAAAAGGAGCTTAAGAAGGGGCTGAGCAAAGCAAGAAGTGGGTAAGAGAAGACCTTGGCGAGTAGGGTAAAGCGAAACCCTAAGACATTCTTCAATTATGCGAAGAACAGAGGGATAGTGGGAGTGAAGGCAGGACCGGTTCGAGATAAAGGTGGGAAGATGTTCATGAAGTCTGCGGAACTGATAGAGGTCCGCATGAGTACTTCTCTTCGGTATTCAGAAATGAGGGTGAACTTGATGACGGTGCGCACAATATGAGTGAGTTTTAAGATCTACAGCACAGTTCATATTAAGTGAGAGGAGGTGCTGGAATTATTGAAATACATTAGGACGGATAGGTCCCGAGTGTCTAAAATAATATTCCCCAGGCTGCTCCACCGAAGAGATTGCTAACTCTCTGGCTCGGATCTTTATACCCTAGTTGTCCCTGGGAATTGGACCAGTGAATTGGAGAAAGGCGAATATTGTCCCCTTCTTCAAATAAGTTAGTAGGGATAGTCCGGGTAATTATTGACCAGAGAGCCTTCTGTCTGTGGTGGGTAAGCTGTTGAAAATACTCTGAGAGATAGAATTTGTTGCTATTTAGAGAATCATGATCTGATTAGGGACAGTCAACATGGCTTTGTGAAGGTCAGATTGTGTCTAACAAGCCTGATAGAGTTCTTTGAGGAGGACAAGGCATATAGATGAGGGTCGTGCAGTAGACGTGATATACATGGATTTTAGTAAGGCATTTGACAAGGTTCGGCTTATTCAGAAGGTCGGCCTGTTCAGAAAGTCAGAAGGCATAGAATCCAGGGAAACCTGATCAGGTGAATTCAGAATGGACTTGCCTGCAGAAGCGGAGGGTTGTGGTGAAAGGACGACATTGGATTGGAGGGTTGTGACCAGTCGTGTCCAACAAGGATCGGTTCTGGGACACCTAATTTTCGTGGTTTTTATTAACAACCAAGATGTGGGGTAGAATTGTGGGTTAGAAAGTTTTCAGACGAAATAAAGTTTGTTGTTGTTATAGTTAGTTTAGAAGGAGCCACTGATTTCGCAGAGTCATTGATAGGATGCAGAAGTGAGCTAAGCAGTGGCAGATGGAGTTCAACCCGGAGAAGTATGAGGTGGTACACTTTGGAAAGACAAACTCCAAGGCAGAGTTCAAAGTAAATGGCAGGACACTTGGTAGTGTGGAGGAGCAGAGGGATATGGGGGTACACGTCCACAGATCCGAGAATGTTGTCACACAGGTATATAGGGTAGCTAGGAAAGCTTATGGTTAGTCAGATTTCATCAGTCGAGGGATAGAGTTTCAGAGTCACGAGGTAATGATGCAACGCTATAAAACTCTGATAAGGCCACCCTTGGAGTACTGTGTCCAGTTCTGTTCGCCTCACTGTTGGAATGATTCTGAACCATTGGAAAGGGTACACAGGAGATTTAGAGAGTATGGATTATGGTCAGAGAATAAGGGTGCTAGGGCTTTACTCTTTAAAGAGAAGAAGGATGAGAGGAGACATGATAGAGGTATGCAAGATGTAAAGAGGAATAGATAGAGTGGGCAGCCAGCGCCTCATCCCCAGGGCACCACTGCTCAATACACGAGGACATGGCTTTAGGATAAGTGGTGGGAACGTCAAAGGTGATTTTAGAGGAAAGTTTTCTTAACTCAGGAGATGGCTGGTGCATGAAATTCACTGTCTGAGTCAGTGGTGCAGTCAGAAACACAAGAGAAATTTCAGAGACTACTAGGTTTCTGTTGGAATATAAGTTGGGGTGATATCTGAGAGAGACGGTTCAAGGGTCGGTCTGTAATAGTGTGTTGCAAGACCTGTACTATCGTGCACTATTCTGCATTCTGTGTCTATGTCTGTTTCTCGGCTGTACTGAGGAAGTTTCTTTCCGTGGAGTGTGTGATGGGGACGTGGAGAGAGAGATTCACATTGTGTCTGACCAAGGTTGTGTATTATCGGACGGTGTGCAGGGAGATTGAATCAGTGTCTTGTTGTCTGACGCATAGTGCGTATGATGAAAATATATGGCGAGAAATGGGGTGGGTGATTGCGTTTAGGGGGAGGGGTCATATGTGCGTCTGACACCGGGAACAGTTATGCGTGACAGAATGGTGTATCGCTCTCTCTCTGATAGCAGGGTCGTGTTATAGGACTTTGCGGAGGGAGATTCACTCTGTGTCTGACCCCTGGAGTGTGTGTTGGGACGGTGTGGAGTGAGATTCACTCTGAGTCTGACCCCAGGAGTGTTTGATGGGACGGTGTGCAGGGAGATTCACTCTGTGTCTGACCTCGGGAGTGTGTGATGGGACCGTGCGGCGGGAAATTCACTCTGTGTCTGACCCCGGGAGTGTGTGATGGGACGGTGTGGAGGGCGATTCTCTCTGTGCCTGACCCCGGGAGAGAACGTTGCTCAAGGAGTTTCATTCCTTGCCTCTTACGTCTGTTTGATGAGGCGGTGTGGAGGGAGCCTCATTCTGTGTCTATCCGCAAGAACGTGTGATGTGACAGTGAGCAGCTTGCAGTCTGAACCCATGCCTGTATGATGGGGCCGTAGGGAGAGAGAGCTTCACTCTGTCTGAACTCTGTTGGGTATGACGTAACAGTGTAAGGGAGTTTCTCTTTGTGTTTGTCTCCTGGATTCCGTGATGGGACACCGTTGAAGGAGATTCCCCCAGTGTCTGACAAAGGAGTGGATGATTGGAAGTTGCGGTAGGAGCTAAATCCTGTGTCTCATCCCGGGAGTGAGTGACTGGACAGTGTAGATTGAAATTCTGTTTGTTTCTGTCCCTCAGGCAGTCTGTGATAGGATGGTGGGAAGGAGATGTGTAACTGACTGCTGTAGTTTATGATGGGACGGTTTTGACGGAGCTAAAGCTTGTGACGGGTACCGAAAGTCTACAATGGGTGTCGTGGCGGGAGATTCAGTTTGAGTCTGACACCAGTAGAGTGTGATAGGACGGTGAGAAAGCATATTGAGTCCGTCTACGGGAATGCGTGACAGGAGGTTGTTTGTATCTAACTGCGGAAACGTGTAATGAACAGTTTAGAGGGAGCTTCAATCTGTGTCTGAGCCCAGGACTGTGTGCTGGGACGTTGTAGAGGGAGCTTCACTCTGTGTCTAACACTGGGAATGAATGATGAGACGGTTAGAGTGAGCTTTATATTGCATCTGATGCAGTGTTTTTGCGATGGGATGCTATGCAGGGAGCATCACTCTGTGTCTGACCCCTGGAATGTGTATTGGGAGAGTCTGGAGGGAGCTTCACTCCGTGTCTTATACCGGGAGTGTCTGATGGGAGAGTGCCATGCGATGCTCACACTGTGTTCAACCCCTGGGACTCAGATGGGAGTGTCTGGAGAGGTGCGTTACTCCTCCCCTGACGTCCATGTTCTGTTAAAGGATGTTGTGGAAGATGCTTCGCTCTGTGACTGAAACAGTGTGCGTGTGAAGGAATGCTACGGAGGGAGCATCACTCTGTATCTGATCCTTGGCGTGTGTGATGGGATTGTGTGGAAGTGCTCCACTTTGTGTCGGACACCGTGTTGTTTGTTGGTGCGGCGGCTGCAATCACCAACCTCACCATCACCAGCCTCACCATATTATAATGTCCTCTCGCCGATCATCCCCCTGATAATCTAGCAAACGACTGAGCTGTTGCATTACACCAGCCGAGATGGGGCTGGATAATTGGAATGTGCCATTCTGCGACAGCCAGAGGGGTAGTCTCTGGAGCTGCTTCATTCATGCCGTATCCTTTTAAGGAGATGAATGATTTCTGTCCTCACTATGGACTGGCCAGCATCGAATATAAACCCACAGGCAGGAGGTGTGGTGCGTCTATTGGTTTGAGAAGTATTTTCAATATTGTTGTAACCCAGTTCCGTTCTGTTCAGCTGATTGAAGTTCGGACTCTAGAACGGTTCTGTTGAGATTGTAAACATTTTGTGTATTAAAACCCCTATTTTCTCACCTTTACCTGCTTACCCAGTTTTATGCTTACCCTGGACTTTCACAGTTCGGGTCTTGTACAGAGAGCATCAGTCCAGGCCTGGCAGTGAAAGTGACAGATGGGGCAGAGTGGAGGGAGCATCACTGTGTGTCGGGCCCTGGGATTTTGTGATGGGTTGGTGTGGAAACATCTTCAGTCTGTGCCTAACGGTGCGAGTATGTCCTGCGACAGTGCTTTGAGATCTTCCCTCTGTGTCTGATGCCGTGATGCGGTTTGCGAGAGTGTTCTGGGAACTTCTCTGCATGTCTGATATCGGGTTTTCTGATGGAACAGTGCGGAGGGAGATTCACTGTGTCTCTGACCCGGCGAGTCTAAGTGATTGGACGTTTCGCTGACATCTTCAGTTTACAACTGAACTCAAAAATGTGTGATTGAACGGTGTGGGGAGAGGAAGCTGTGTCTGATACCGGGAGTGTGATGGGAAAGTGTGGAGGAAACTTCACTCTGTGGCTGACAGCCGAGAATATGTTTTGAAAGAGTGTTTTGGGAACTTCACTACATCTCTGCCATCGGGAGTGTATGATGGGACAGGGCAGATAGAGCTACACACTGTCTCTGACGCGGCGAGACTGAGTGAACGGCCGGTTCGCAGAAAACGTCACTTTACAACTCAGCCCATACATGTCTGACCCCGGGAGTGTGTGATGGGAGGGTGTGGAGGGAGATTCACTTTTCTGTGTTCCTGATTTCCAGAGCAAGCGTGTTCCCAGGATTGGATCAGAAATGAAGACCGGTGTTATTTCATATCGACGTTTACAATACCTTATGATGGAGCGAAAGAACTTTGTTCTCACTTGGATTCAAAGCTTCTTGAAATAAATTTTATAGAAGAAGAGGTATGTGTCACATCGAGAGAAGATATATCCACACCAGATAGAATCTGCCTCCCCAATGTCCAGTCACACATAGCCGTGGTCAGACACAGAGAGAATACCCCTGCACACGGTCTCACCACACTCTCCCGGGGTGAGACTCAGTGTGAAGCTCACTCCACGCCGTCCCATCACGCACTTCCGGGGTCTGACCCTGAGTAAAGTTCCCTGCACACAGTCGCGGGGTCAGACACAGAGTGAATCTCCCTCCATACCGTCCCATTGCGCACTGCCGAGGTCAGACAGAGAGAGAAACTCACTCCACACTGTCTCATCACACATTCCCGGGGTCAGACAGAGACTGACGCACCCTCTACACTGTCTCTTCACACAATCCCGATTTCAGACACAGATTGGAACTCCCTCCACGACGGCCGGCGCACTCTCCGCGTGTCAGGCAGTGAATGTCGCTCCTTAGATTGTGCTCGATTTCAATTATTAATGACAGCAATTCAATTTCACAGAAATTTGTTATCAAAGCTGTCAGCGAACAAGACAATGCATTCTGGATCGGGAAATGCAAAACTGGGTGAGATTTGTTCTCATATTGTTCTTGAGGAGAGAACGGTCCGTGGGTTCTATTCGGGGACTGATACGGGATGCGAGAAGGGAGCGGACGGTGGGAATACATTGGGTGCTGGAATGAGAGTGGGAGCTGCAAGTATTTTCGGGACAGACACGCAGCGTTGAGATACAGAGTAGATCAGTGACAGAATGGTAGTGAATCAGACATGATTGTGGGGAAATTAGAACAGTGGGGATCAGTTTGGAGACAGATATGTTTCCATGGGGAGTAATTCGGGGTGTTTGAGTATCCTGGGGACTAACACGGACCGTGGGCGATGCCGGGGCTTTGAGAGTAATTTGTGGAGTTGCACAGGCCTGTAGGGAGGAGATGGGATCGTGGGGCTCCTCTGGGGACTGTCAGAACTCTGTGGGTAGAGAGTTGGACAGGGGATTAAACTGGGGCCGACACAGGAATACAGAGAGTAGGTAAGTTGGAGTGTTTTGGGATGTTGTACAGGTATGTGGGAAGAGAGTGGGCCTGTGACAGTAATATAGGGACTGACACCGGTCGGTGAGGAGAGATTGAGTCAGTGGGAGTATTTTGGGGACGGATACCGGTCGGTGAGGAGGGTTTGAGTCAGGGGAAGTATTTTGGTGACTGACACCAGTCGGTGAGGAGAGATTGATTCAGTCAGAGTATTTTGGGGACTGACACCGGTCGGTGAGGAGAGATTCAGTCAGTGGGAGTATTTTGGTGACTGACACCAGTCGATGAGGAGAGATTGATTCAGTCAGAGTATTTTGGGGACTGACACCGGTCGGTGAGACGAGATTGAGTCAGTAGGATTATTTTGGGGGCTGACACCGGTCGGTGAGGAGAGATTGAGTCAGTGGGAGTATTTTGGAGACTGACACCAGTCGGTGAGGAGAGATTGATTCAGTGGGATTATTTTGGGGACTGACACAGGCCGGTTGTTGAGAGATTGTGTCAGTGGGAGTATTTTGGGGGCTGACACCGGACTGTGCTGCAGTAGTGTTTTCTCTTTTAAAATTGTTTTCCCCTCCTCGACAGGGAAGATGCCTCTAACGCCGTGTACAAGATGAGCGCTGGAAAGTTCGAATGCGGTGAATGTAAATCTCCTCGGATTGGCAGTTGCAAAAATGATCTGCACCGTTTCATTTGTGAGAAGCCCGCACCTTTGTGGCCGGATATTCCTAAAAATATCCGGGATCTGTGTCAAAAGCTCGTGGGGCCGACTTAAATCTAGTGACAACAAACTCTTCCCTCCAGCACAACTCCCTCACATACTCTGACTCCATCTCCTCTACCCCTCGCCCTTACCCTATTCTTCTCTTTCCACCTATGGCACTCTTAGTCGGCATCTTGCTCTCTCTTTACCCTCGAACCTCCAAACTCGCTCTCTCTCTCATAACTCCTCCACTGCTGTCTCTCCTTATTTCATTCCCATATTCCTTCCCTTCACTTTCTTGCCTCGCTCTCCCAGTATCTGAGGACTGTATCACATGTTTACCACCTGACTCATTATCTGTAACTTATCCGCCTTGAACTTTGTACCTTTGTATGATCAGTACGTGGCATGAATGTTAAATCAATGTAAGGTGCAAAAAGTTAAAAAAAAGTCCCGCAAAAATGTCGAGGCGGTGCTCCTACATTCAAAAGTGTGATGCGTAGGTGAAGAAAGTGTTCCAGGATCGTTGAGCTTCCAGTCTTCTCTGTCTCTTTCCCGATTGTAGTAATGAGCAGGGAGCTTGTCCCCGGGGTGAGGGGCCTCAGTGATGGATGCCGCCTTGTCGAGGCATCGCATCTTGAAGATGTCCTCGAGGCTGGGGAGTGTTGTGCCCGTGATGGAGCTGTTTGATTCTACACCACTCGCACGCCTCTGGTGACCTTGTGCGTTGCAGCCTCGACACCAGGCGGCGATGCAACAAGTCGGAATGCTCCCAGCGATCACTTTCTCGTCTTCAATGGAAGATCAAATCCTCTCCAACTTCAAACGCTGTAATTCCTTCTGGAACGAGAGATCTATGGTGGTGCTGGGAAGTGTAGAGTCTGGTCTGGAATACACTGAAACGCAGACTCGAAAAGTGTATATCGCAAAGAATAGTTCTCGAAATGGATTTCCTCCGGTTGAGCACTGAGTGCTCAGCTCGGTGACGTCAATGACAGACTTTCCATGAAGCAATGTTGACAGGTAATAATGAGTTTTAAAGGGAAAGTGTCAGCACTCCGCACTCCGGGGAATGGGCGTGCCGACATTTGGAAGCCTGGCGCTGTTCAGTCGGGAACATGACACCCTCTCCGTGTTTGCATGAATGTGTTGGTCCCACCAAGACAGATCCACTGAGATGCTGACACCCGGCAACACAGGAACCTAAAATCAGACAATGAGATACAGGAGCAGAATTAGGCCATCGAGTCTGCTGCGCCATTTCATCATGTCTGATCCAGGTCCCCCTCAGCCCCAATCTCCTGCATTTTCACCGTATTCCTTCATGGTCTGAGTAATCAACAATCTGTCCACCTCTGACTTCAATACACGCAATACAGCCGCCTGTGTAATGAATTCTATAGATTTACCATACTCAAGCTAAATACATTCCTCCCAATCTCCGTTCTGAAAGGACGGATCTCCATTCCGATGTGGGTCCACTGGTCTTCGTCTGTCCCACCACGGGGAACCTTCTGCCACATCGACTTTATCGAGCCCTTTAAACATTCGGTCGATTTCAACAGCAGCAACCCTACCCCCGCTCCCTCATACTTCTGAGTTCCAGCCATCAAACGCTCCTGATATGATCAGCGATTCAATCCCGGAATCATTCACGTGAACTTCCTTTCAGCCCTTCCCAATGCAAGCACATCCGGCCGGATTAGACAAGGGACCCGGAACCGCTCACAGTACTCCGTAAGGTCTCACCAGTGCTTTATAAAGCCTCAACTTTACATCCTTCTTTTTGTATTCTAATCCTCTTGACGTGAATGCTAACATTGCACTTGGCTTCCTCGCCACCAACTTCACCTGTAAGGTAACTTTTTGGGAATCCTGCACGAGATCCCTCACGTCCCTACGCGCCTCAATTTTTGAATTTTCTCTTCATTTAAAATTTTGGTCTATTTGTTGGACCAAAGTGCATGGTCATACATCTCCCAACACAGTAATCCACCCGCCGCTTCTTTGCCCTTTCGCTAAATCTCTCTGAACCCTTCTGTAGCTTCTCTGCTTCCTCAGCAACACCTGTAGATCGGTGACGTCACTGCCGATCTGCACTGACTGAGAATTCCGTATGAAGATCTCAATCTTCCAGTTGCAGAGGGAGGTACATTCGCCCAAAAATTGGGGCTTGTGGATTAGAACTGTGGATATGATGATGCTGACCACCGGACTGTTGACAGCCAACAGCAGCCTGACGTTGGTGATGTAATGTCCAGCTGGAGTTCGCCGAATTACAGCGGTCACGTCGTCTATGGATTGGACGAGATATCACCAGCCTCCCACAGCACATAACATTGCATCTGTGAGTGTCACTGGACGAGTGCAGTTCAGGCAGTTCTCCCTAGTATTCTTGGGCACTGGTGTGATTGTCGCCTGTTTGAAGCAGGTGGGAAATTCCGACTGCAGCAGAGAAAGTTTGCAGATGTCTTCGGACATTCCAACTTCCGCTACAGTCCCTCTCCTCTCCGTCATCTTATCCCTTATCCACACGCCTCTATGTCTCTCTGTCTCCGTCAAACCCTTTATCACCTACTTCCTTCCGCTTATTCGTCTTCCCTCCCGCTCCGATGCCCATGCTCCGTTACCGGCTTCCTCCCCTACAGAACCCGTGCTCTGTCACCGCTCCCCCCACCCTCAAAGCCTCCCTGCCTGTGTTCAAACGGATTTGCGGGATTAACGTCAGATGTTACAACCCTCGCCTTCCACTCAGCATCGAGCTCTCCGTTCTGAGGCTCTCTACCTGTCTGTGGGGGCAGGCCCGTCGTCTGGTTCCTCCCAGTGACGGCCAACTCAACATCCCTTCACTGTCCTCCCTCTCAGCCTCTTCCCTCCTCCTCTCTCCGCTCTAAATCTGGTTGCTCACACGTACCATCTCTGAGAGAGGCACAAAATCCGTGACTGCTGGAACGCCGAAATGCTGAACGTGTTGAAAATTGAATATTTGCCTCTGTTTTTCGTGTTTGCATGAACGTGTTGGGCCCACGATAGACCCTCTGAGTTGCTGATACCCAGGAACCCAGGAACCTCAATTAAAACCATTGAGTCTGCTCGCCATTTCATCATGGTTGCTTCATTTCCCGTTCCGCCTTCACCCTGTCTCCCTTCATGCCCTGACTAATCAGAGATCTAATAGCATCTGTCTCCCTTCAGGCCTTGAACAATGAAATATTTATCAATCCCTGCCTTAAATATTTCGAATGGCTTGGCCACCACCGTTGCTTGTAGCATTGAATTCCACAGATTTACCACGCACTGGAGAAGGAAAATCAACTCATCTCCGTTCTAAATTATATCCTCCTATTATCAGGCTGTGTCTTCTGGTCCTAGACTCCCCTGAGATAGGGAACATTTTCTCGACCTCCACTCTGTCATAACCTTTAACGATCCGAGAATTTTCCATGTCATCTCTCATTCTTCTGAATTCCGGCGAGCGCAGGTCCCAGACCCATCAAACCCCCTTCGTATGACAATCTATTCAATCTTGGATCATTTTAGTGACCCGCTTTGAATCCTTTCCAATATGAACACATAATCTGTTCGATTTGGGATCCCAAACTGCTCAATATTCTGGAAATGTGGCCTCACAGTTCTTATTAAGCGATAAAACTCCATCCTTTGTTTGGCATTCTCGTTCTTTCGAAACTAATGGGTGGAGAGGAGCGACACATAATGTCTAACCGCGAGAGTGTGACGCGACGGGGAAGAATAAGTCTCACTTTGTGTCTGTACCAGGCACAGTGTGGAGGGGACTTCACCCTGTGTCTGACCACGGGTGGGTGTGATGTATCGTTGCTTAGGGAGTGTCACTCTGTGTATAATTCCGGGAGTATGTGATGGAATGGTATAGAGGGAACCTCGCTCTGTGCCTGAATGACGGAGTCACAGACTCATATAATTTTGGGGTTAGGACAGTCTCCAAACAGAGATCGGGATTGGAAAATGTGCGCATTAAAAAGTAGAGCCTCGCGTCTGTTTGAACAACAACCAATCAGGGAAGCGGTTTCATTAAAAAGGGAAAATGAAGGGAAAAGCGGCCTTCAACAATCGTGGAGGCAAGACGCAATGGCTGCAGCTATATAGGACGATGTTCAGACCCCACTTAGAGAACTGTGCTCAGGTCTGGTCGCCTCACTACAGGAAGGTCGTGAAAACATAGAACGGGTGCAGAGGAGATTTACAAGGATGTTGCCCGGATCGGGGAGCATGCCTTATGACAATAGGTTGAGTGATCTCGGCCTTTTTTCCTTGTAGCGACGGAAGATGAGAGGTGACTGTTAGATGTGTATAAGATGATGGGAGTCATTGATCGTGTAGATAATTAGAGCATTTTTCCCAGGGCCGAAATGGCTAACAGGAGAGGGCACAGTTTTAAGGTGCTTGGAAGTAGGTATGGAGTTGAAGTTAGGGGTAACTTTTTACGCAGAGACTTGTGAGTGCGTGGAATGTCTGCCTGTGTCGGTGGTGGAGTCGGAAACGATTGTGACTTTTAAGGGATTCCTGGACAGGTGCATGGAGCTTAGTAAATTAGAGGGCTATGGGTAACCCTAGGTAATTTCTAAGGTAAGAAGATGCTCTACACAGCTTTGTGGGCCGAAGGGTCTGTAATGTGCTGTAGGTTTCCGGTGTTTTTAGTGTTCGATGTTATCTATCTCCGGATTATTCTGCAATCTGAGGAGGTGATGAGGAGAGTATATTTTTAACAATATTTTTGTTCAGCAGAAAAAACAAGATTTACAGAGTGCAACTCATAGATACATCTCAACATAACTTGTGTACATTCATATATTGTAATAAAATTGATCAAAATGTTATAGCATAACACATAAAGGTATACCACTCTGTAATCAAAAAAATTAAAGATAGGTCATACATCATAAAAAATATTTTTTTAAAGTCAACCCCATACCAACTACCAAAGGAAAAAAGCTGATGGATGATAATGGATAAAGTGTAAAAAACATACTCGCTCAAGAAGAAAAGGTAAAAATATACATAAAAGTCTGTGCACTGTTAAACTTTATAAATTGGAAAAGTAATTTATGAAAGGACCACAAAAATCATAAAAAGATTGTTTCGAATTTAAGACTGAGCAGCGGATATTTTCTAAATTTAAATAAGACATAATATCATGTAGCCATTGAATATGTCTAGGAGGGGTAGACTCCTTCCATTTAAGCAAAATTGCTCTCCTTGCTAAAAGAAAGGTAAAAACTAAAACCTGTAGGTTAGAAGTATTTAAAGTTATATCTTCATCTACAATAATACCAAACAAGGCAGTAAAGGGGTTAGGATCAAATTGGACCCTAAAAATTGTGAGAAATTATGGAGAGTTGGACACAAAGCGCAGTTCACGGGAAATTGGATGATAGTCAGGAGGATGAATAGAATTAACAAGCCTCCTGTGGCAAAACCCCTCAACAACAGGCATAGCGTATACTTCTGGGTGGGGGATGTGTTGCAAATGACCGTGTAGATGCAAGTCTGACAAATGACGTCCCTGAGGTTGATTCTGTTGTTCAGAAAGGAAGGTAACTGTTAGATGAGGTCAGCTCTGGTGATAGGGGATTAATCTTACGGGAGAGATAAAAGTTTCTGTGGGCTCAAATATAAAAATGGGCGACTAACGCAGCTTGCGCCTCTGGGTCCACTGAATGCCATTGAAATCTGCAAACCAGATAATAGCTTGTCTTCCGTTGAGTGAACACTAGGCGGCAGCACAGACATCAGCCTGGAGGCCGCGCAGCACTATCCCACGCTGCTCAGCTCCTTTAAAAAAATACTTTGCTTCAGTATTCACGTGAAAAGGATCTTCACCAGGATGAGGTCGAAGTAGAGCGGGTCTGTGTGCTGGACAATGTGGAGATTAAGGAAGAAGAAATGCTGGATCTTCTTACAAAAATTAAGATGGATAAATCCCCAGGGCCGGTAATGATACACCCCAGGTTGCTGTGGGAATTGAGAGGAGATCACAGGAGCATTATTTATAATCGGTGATTCCTCTTTGGCTGCAGGGGAAGTGCCGGTGGACTTGTGTATGGCAAATGTAGTTCCCTTGTTTATAAAAGGTAAGAGGGAGAAAACTGGGAACTATAGACCCGTGAGTCTTACGTCGGTGATATGCAAACTACTGGAAAGGATTCTTAAGGATTGGATCTGCGAGCATTTGTCGAAGTACAGTTCACTCATTGATAGTCAACATTGCTTTGTGAAGGGAAGGTCGTGCCTCATGAGCCTGACTGAGTTTTTGGAAGAGGGAACAAAAGAATGTGATGAGGGTAGGGCAGCGGATCTGGTCTACATGTACTTCAGCCATGCATTTAACAAGGTTCCCCATGACAGTCTCATCCAGAAAGTCATGAGACATAGGATAAGTGGAACCTTGGCCGTTTGGATTTTTGAAAAATGGCTTAAAGGAAGAAAGCAGAGTGTAGTTGTGGAAAGAATGGACTCTGCCTGGAGGTCGGTGACTAGTGGAGTGTCGCAGGGATCTGTCCCGGGACCCCTGCTATTTGTCATTGTTATAAATGACCTGGATGTACAGGCAGAAGGATGGGTGAGTAAGTTTGCGGATGACACTAAGACTGGAGGAGTTGTAGATGGAGCTGCAGGTTGTCGAAGGTTTCAACAGGATATAGACAGGCTGCAGAGCTGGTCAGAAAAAAATCGCAGATGGATTTCAATCCGGACAAGTGTGAGGTGATTAATTTCGGAAGGACAAACCAGTAGACTAAGTACAGTGTTAATGCTCAGTTACATAGAGTGTGGATGAACAAAGGTTCTTCGCTGTTCAAATCCATACATCCCTTCTGGTCGCTGCACAGGTTGATAGGGTAGTTAAAGGATGCCAGGCCTCATGAACAGGGGGATTGAGTTCAAGAATAGAGAGGTCATGTTACAGCTCTACAAATCTCTGGTGAGCCTGCACTTAAGAGTTTTGTGTTCAATTCTCGTCACTTCCTTATAGGAAGGATGTGGAAGCTATGGAGAGGATGCAAAGGAGATTTTTCAGGATGTTGCCCATTTAGAACAGAGATGCGATTTTTTTTTTTAGCCAGAGGTGGTGAATCTGTGGAATTTGACGCCACGGGCGGCAGTGAAGGCCAAGTCATTGGGTGTATTTAAGGCAGAGATTGATAGGTATCTAAGTCGTCGGGGCATCACAGGTATGGTGAGAATGCGGGGGAATGGGAATAAAGGGGATATTTGTATCAGCTCATGATGACATGACGGAGCAGGCTCGATGGTTTTGCATGGCCGACTTCTGCACCTTTGTCTTTTGGTCTTCTTATAGTTGGATCATGTTATTTCCCAAGAAAGGTGCGAGTAGCGTATAAGACCTGTTTCTATACAACCCATGTTAAATTTTCATTCAAGACTGCATGAATAGCCATAAATGCAGCCAGACGAAACAGCGTTACTCCAGGACCAAGGCGCAAAAACACCTATAATATGTAAGTCTTAAAATAGGCCACAACGCATCTTGAGGCCCGGTGTCCACAGAATGCAACCGGAACCTGGATTCCACGCCAACAGAGGTTGTCTTCTGCCGAGCGAACACTAGGAGGCGGCACAAACATTCGCTTGAAGGCTGCGCCACAGCGCCACCACGTGACGCAGCCCCTTCATTTTCTCCGCCACTGAGCAAACATCAGCAAATATCCACCTGGACTGGACTGGAACTAATAACCCAGCGGGAAGTTCAGCCATTAAAGAAGAGGCGGGGTGGGGATTGAACTAGAGATGCAGGGGGGGGGGGACAGAATGCCAAAACAAATAGTGTAATGGTTGTTGGGACAGATGTAGTTAAGACCACAGACAAAGTGAAGAAGCAAAAGGTTGAGCCTGCTGGGACTCATGTTCCGAGCTGCCTCCATTTCAGCGCAGGAAGTATTGTACGAAAGACCGATGAGCTCAGGGAGGGACCAAGGACTGGAATTATGATATTGCACACATTAGTCAGACGCCGTTGCAGGGCGGGCAGGAGCGTCAGCTCAACATTCTCGCTTTCGGTTGTATTAGCCGCGATGGAGTGGAGAATATTCAAAGTTGAGTGGCGGCGTCACTATTCACATGAGATTCTTTGACAAACTCATGGAGAGAGGGGTTCATGTGCCTCTTTGACAGCGACGTTAATGTGCGCGTAATACTGGGAGGTGGTTGTTTGCAGTCAGAAGTGATTTACTCAATTGGTATATCACAATATTGTGGGCCAAAGGGTCTGTTCTGTTAGGTGATTTACGTTCACTGCTCTTCAAGAGGGACAAAAAGACAGATTTAAACCCATCGGGTGGGCAGAGAAGGGGGTGGGGTGAATCAAGGACTTTGACGATAGATTGCGAAACACAGAGTACAAGCATTTCACAGACAGCACAGGCAGTGAAAGAACCACACAGCTGTCGTTGTTACACTTACACACCCCTCACCATGACATGGACACAACCCCGACCGGACGCTAATCGACACCAATCCTTGACACCGACACGCATCTCGCCGTGACCCTCTGCGTAACAGCGTTGGAAATGGAACTGGATGAACTGGGGATCATTCGGCAAGCTGAGTAGGTGATAAGGAAGACATATAGAGATGTATTTACACCCACCGTGTAGGATACAAAAAGCTGGGTGACAGATAGGAAGGTGAAAAGGGGTAAACTGCCAGAAGCAGTGGAGAGAACCCTTGTGGCCAAACTGCTCAATAACAGGCACACCACTTCAGATACTTCTGGATGGGCGGAGAGGGGTGCAAATGACCAAGCAGGGGAAAGTCTCACCGGTCAGGTCCCTAGCACTGACTATGGTTCTGTGGATCAGTAGGGAAAAAGGGTTGAAACTTGGCGAGTTGTATCGATAGGGATCTCTTTGATAGGAGAACGGAAAAGAAGGAATATGGACGAGAACGAGATTCCTCGATGGTATGCGGTTGTTATCGTCACCAGTGTATAGGTGGGAAAAGAGAGTCTGTTCTCCAAACTTATGTATGTGCTGGTGTGGACAAAATTAGAAAGAACATTCAATTTAAAACGTGGCTAAACAGGTAAGGTTGAATCGCACATAATATGTATAAAATATAAAGACAGCTAGCATATGTAGGATATCAGTCAGTACATTGACGCATTAACCATATAACCATATAACAATCACAGCACGGAAACAGGCCATCTCGGCCCTCCTAGTCCGTGCCGAACTCTTAATTTCACCTAGTCCCACCGACCCGCACTCAGCCCATAACCCTCCACTCCTTCCCTGTCAATATACCTATCCAAGTTTACCTTAAATGACACAACTGAACTGGCCTCTACCACTTCTACAGGAATCTCATTCCACACAGCTATCACTCTCTGAGTAAAGAAATACCCCCTCGTGTTTCCCTTAAACTTCTGCCCCCTAACTCATAAATCATGTCTTCTCGTTTGAATCTCCCCTACTCTCAATGGAAAAAGCATATTCACGTCAACTCTGTATATCCCTGACAAAGTTTTAAATACCTCGATCAAATCCACCCTCAACCTTCTACACTCCAATGAATAGAGACCTAACTTGTTCAACCATTCTCAGTAACTTCATATGTGCTGAGACCAAGGTAACATCCTAGTAAATCGTCTCTGCACTCTCTCTAATTTATTGATATCTTTCCTATAAGTCGGTGACCAGAACTGCACACAATATTCTAAATTTGGCCTTACCAATGCCTTGTACAATTTTAACATTACATTACAACTTCTGAACTCAATGCTTTGATATATAAAGGCCAGCGTTCCAAAAGCCTTCTTCACCACCCTATCTACATGAGACTCCACCTTCAGGGAACTATGCATCCTAGATCTATGAATCCTAGATTTCTCTGTTCCTCTGCATTCCTCAATGCCCTACCATTTACCCTGTCTGTTCTATTTGAATTATTCCTGCCAAAATATAGAACCTCACACTTCTCAGCATTAAACTCCATCTGCCAACGTCAGCCCATTCTTCTAATCGGCATAAATCCCCCTGCAAGCTTTGAAAACCCACCTCATTATCCACAACACCTCCTACCTTAGTATTATCGGCATACTTACTAATCCAATTTACCACCCCATCATCCAGATCGTTTATGTATATTACAAGCAACATTGGGCCCAAAACAGATCCCTGAGGCACCCCGCTCTTCACCGGCCTCCATCCCGATAAACAATTATCCACCACTACTCTCTGGCATCTCCCATCTAGCCACTGTTGAATCCATTTTATTACTCCAGCATTAATACCTAACGACTGAACCTACTTAACTAACCTTCCATGTGGAACATTGTCAAAGTCTTTGCTGAAGTCCATATGGACTACATCCACTGCCTTACCCTCGTCAACATTCCTCGTAACTTCTTCAAAAAATTCAATAATGTTTGTCAAACATGACCTTCCAGGCACAAATCCATGCTGGCTACTTCTAATCAGATCCTGTCTATCCAGATAATTATTAACACTATCTCTAAGAATACTTTCCATTAATTTACCCACCACTGATGTCAACCTGGCAGGTCTATAATTGCTAGGCTTACTTCTAGAACCCTTTTTAAACAACGGAACCACATGAGCAATACGCCAATCCTCCGGCACAATCCCCGTTTCTAATGACATCTCAAAGATCTCCTACAGAGCTCCTGCTATTTCTACACAAATTTCGCTCAAGGTCCTGGCGAATATCATGTCAGGACCCGGAGATTTATCCAGTTTTAAATTTCGTAAAACGCCAGTACTTCCACCTCTTTAATTGTCATATGTTCCATAACTTCCTTACTTGTTTCCCACACCTTACACAATTTACACCTTACACATTTACACATAATTACACCTTACACCTTACACAATTACGCGCGCGCGCGCGCGCACACACACACACACACACACACACACACACACACACACACACACACACACACACACACACAGAGTTATGCAACTTGAGGCCACTGGGCACTTTGAATGCTACGGTAATCTACAATTGTTCACCACAGAGATTGTTTTCTGCCACGTGAACACTGGGGGGCAGCAGAGGCTCCTGCTTTGAGGCAGCGGCCACCGCCATCACCTTGCTCAGCGGCATCATGTCGTATCCCATGAACAACTCCCTCATTTTTACACCTCAACTGGATTGGAACTATTATCCCATCGGTGAGGTTTACCATTAAAACAGGGTAGTGCTGGTATGAACGAATGTTGTAAGAACTCTCTAAAACTTTATGAAAATAAGAATGCCATTGCAGATAGTTGAGTGGTTGTTAGGACAGATGTTGTTAAGACCTCTGACAAAGTCAGGAAGCAAAAAGTTGAGCCTACGTCACTCAGTCTCTGGTGCACCACTCCCGTCTCCGGCACTCATCCCTCGCCTATAGGCAGCTTCGTCTCCGTGACCCATGCCCTCTCCTGCACACATCGCCTTCTTCATCCTCCCATACGTTGCCATACGCCCCTCCCCGTCTCCGTGATACTCTCCACTCGCTAAACGCTCCTCATCTACGTCGTCGTCTTTCCTCCCGTTCTGTGACACAGGCAATTGTTGCGTGTATGAGGGAGAGTTACACCTCCCTCATTCCACTGGATATCCATAAACATGATCTGATCCTCTCTACGGCTCCGTATGCACATGCCGTTCGAGTAGCTCCACACAAGATGCATCAGTGATTGCAATCTCTACACCTTTGCCCTGGCCTCCTCTCTTCTCCCCTTCCTTCCAATTCTGGCAGCACACAATCCGCTCACACCCACATACACACACACACACACACACACACACACACACACACACACAGACACACACACACACACACACACACACACACACACACACACACACACACACGCACACACACACATGCACACACACATTGATGCCAATGTAATCTACAACTGTTCTCAAAACAGATTGTATTCTGCCGACCGAACACTTGGGGGCAGCACAGACTCCTGCCTGGAGGCCGCGCGACACCGCCCTCATTACCTCTCCCATGAACAACTCTCTCAGCTTACACCTGACATGGAATCGATCTAATATCCCTGCGGTAAGGATTGCCGTTAGAAGGGGAGAGTGGTGGGATAAACTAGAGTTGCAGGGACATGTAAACCTGAACGCCATTACAGTTAGTTGAGTGGTTCTTGGGGCAGATTTTGTGAACACATCTGAAAAAGTCAAAAAGGAAAAGGTTGAGCCTGCTGGGACTCATGTTCTGAGCTGCGTACGTTTCAATGCAGGAAGTATTGTTTGAAGGGCCGATGCACTCAGGTCAGGGGTCAACGCCTCTAAGCCTGACACGGCAGATATTAGTGAAACTAAAGTGCAAGTGGGACAGTACTGTTTGCATAAGGTATGAACGAGACACTCAACCGTCACTGTGACACGGAGATGTTCTTCAATAGGACACTGAAAGTGTTTCGGTGTCACAGCCACAACCCACATCTGACATGAACACGCCCTCATCGTGACACTGACACACTGACAGGCTCTGCACCACAGCAGGATCTCACCACGCAACGTTACCAACACAGAGTCAGGCCCTGCACAGTAACTCCAATACAGTCCTCCCCGTATGCATAACACCCTCCCTCTCCTAAACCACTCCCCGACACCGTCACCCTACTCCTACACTATTGCCAGTCACCGTCACTCAGACTGCAGTACAACACTCTGGTCTCCGTCACCCAACCCTCATCTACAAGCAACCCAGTCTCCGTGACCCACATCCTCTCCCGCACACTTCGCCGTCTCCATCATCGCTTTCGTACCCATACGCCCCGCCCCGTCTCCGCGATACACTCCACCCGCTAAACGCGCCCCATCTACGTCGTCCCTCCACTCTCCTCGCACCCTGTGACACAGGCAATTGTGCGGAGTACGAGGGAGAGATGACGGCTGGTGTTTCACCTCCCCCCGTACCATGGCGATCGATCGCCAGGATCTGAATCTCCCCACAACTCTGCATGCACAGGCCGGTCATGTGCTTCCACACCGCTTGCATCAGTGTTTGCATTCTCACCACCCTTTCCCTGGCCTGCTCTCTCCTCCCCTTCCTTCCTCTAACGGCAGCACACAATCCGCTCACACACACACACCATCTCCGAGAGACACACACGATTCAAGACTACTAGAAAGCCGAAAGGTTGGGTATTGGTGAATGGGGAGAACGGAGGAGGGAGAGGGTTTCGTACTTCTGCGGACTCCGGTAGGGTGTACTGCGATGTGCGGGAGGTACTTCACATGTCTGGCCCCGATAGTGCGATGGGATAATATTTAGGGAGTTTCGCTGGTTATCTGACCCAGGAACTGTGCGTTTGGACGGTGTGGACGGAGCTTCGCCCTTTGTGTGACCCTGGAGTGTGTGTTGAAAAAATATGGAGGGAGTTGCATTCTGTTTATGATCCCGGAGGTGTGTGATGGATCGTTGCGGAGGGAGCGTTACTCAGTGTATGTTTCCAGGAGTGTGTGATGGGATTGTATGGAGGGATTCTCGCTCTGTCTGTGACTCCTGGCCATGGGTCAGTGGATTTCGGCGTTTAAACAGACTCCAAACAAAGACAGGGAACAAGAAAATGGCGTCTCACATGTTCTGCACCAACGGCAGAATCTGAACACCCTTTCTGTGGCCCCACTCTCCGCCCCTTCCTTCCTCTTTTCACAGCACACCATTCCTTCTCTATGATTCTTTCTTTATAATATTTTTTTACTGAAGGAACGGCATAATATAGAATACACAATGGATTACATTTTCCTCCATTTTGCTTTTGTATCTTACCCCGGAATAAACCTCCCCTCAACCGCCCTCCCGAAGCATACAATGACAGTTAATGTCACAAAATACAAGTACTGGCATTTCACAGCCGTACCCCCACACTAATTCAAGACGAAGTCCCACACACATCTACAACATCTCAGATGATCCAGAATATATTACAATTCATCAACCAGCCTGTGCGGTAAACCATATGCCTGTTAAAAGGGAAGCAACTTCCCAAGTACAATCAAATGTCCTCAGCTAGTAGGTAATTCCTTAAGACTCCCAAAATATGACAAGTAAGGCCCCCATTTCGAATATTACTTTTTCACAGACGCCTTCAGAGTGAATTTAATCTTTTCTAATTTCAGAAAAAAACATTACGTCCTCTAACCAAGTAGCAGCAGATGGCGGAGTGGCAGATTTCCAGACCAGCAAGATTCTCCTACGGGCCAAAAGCGATGTAAGTAAAATGGTATCCTACTGCTTTGCATTAAATCAAAAACATCATCTGCTCCACCAAATACAGTTACAAATGGGCACGGTCTCAGTGTCACTCCAAAAACCTCACTGATAATTTTTAAATCCAGTACCCAGTAGCCATCAAGCCGAGGGCAAGACCAAAATGCATTCACTAAACCAGCCGGAGAGAAGGAACACCTTTCACAGCCAGCCTCTGTCCCAGGATATATGTCAGCACGCCTGGCTTTACTTAACTATACCGTGTAAAACTTTAAATTGTATGAGCCATAGTCGAGCACATCATGACGAGGAATGAATCCAATATTGCCAAATATTCCTGAGCCAGATCCACACCAAGGTCAACCTCCCAGTTGGTCGTAGTTTTGTTGAGAACGAACTCCCAAAGACATCAGCTGAGAGTATAGTACAGAGATCAGCCCTTTATTATTAAAGCTGAGAATGAGTTTGTCCCACAACATAGCAGGTGCTAGATCAGGAAAAGAGGGGAATGTTTCCTTGACAATGAGGAGGATCTGCAGGTATTGAAAATAAAATGATTATACGAAAGACCACATTTACTGCACAGGTTATCAAAACTATTAAATATATTATCAGTGCACAAATCTTTAATGCGCATAAGAACATTCAAAACTCATAGTCTAAAAACTGAATCGAGTGTGGAGGGAAGAAATAGATGATTTCTGTGAATGGGACCCAAAACTGAGCTGATGCGAAATTGAATAATCATTTTGACGGTGAAGAGTACGACAGGGTTAGATGTAATTTGAGAGGATTTTAATGGCAATGTTCTACGACCCCCCTTTCCTAACACCTTGAAATAATTTAGATGACTTAAGTGCATGGAAAGAGGCTCAAATGTAATTGCAAAAAGATTCTATGATTCTTAAGTTGGTGAGTGAGCAGTTCGAAGTCCTGGTCCATATATGTACCAATGAAATCGGTATGTATGGGAAGGTGGCTCTGCAAAGTTAGGTCAGGGATTTAGCTATTAAACTAAAGGGCAGGACCAACACCCATCCCAGTGTGCCCATACCTAGGAAGACCATACAGTTTAGCACGTGGCCCAAGTTACGGTGCAGTTGGGAGGGCTTCAATATTCATTGTGTTTACTCCAAGGAACGTGAGATGTCTACAGAAGAGATGGAAGACGGTTTACACATAAACTGGAGAGGAACTGATATCCCAGAGGGAAGGTTTGTCAGGAATGTGCATGAGAGTCTTTGGGGGAGTAGTTGAACTGGAGGTGCAGAGGGATGGGATTCAGAGTTCAGGAGCACATAGCGGAGTCGATATGGAGACAGATATTGTTCAGACCTCAGAAAAAGGCAGGAATCAAAAGGTTGTGCATCAAGCGGCTGGTGCCCTGCGCTGCGTATATTTCAATGCAGGAAGATTTAAAGACTGGCAGGTGAGCTCAGGGCAGGAATCAACACAGTGAATTATGATATTGTAGCCGTTATCGAGAATAGGGTGCAGGAGGGACAAGCAGCTCAGCACGATTTATCGGGTTTCACTATTTTCAGACGTGAGAAACTGGAAGAATTACAGGAAGAGGGGCGACATTACAGGGCTGAGCAAATGGTACCGCAATACACAGTCAGAACAGACAAGACAACTTGTCTAATTGAGGCTTTATGGGTGGAAATACAGAAACACAGAAAACCTACAGCGCAGCACAAGCCCTTCGGCCCACAAAGTTCCACCCAGCTTCACCCTACCTTAGAAATTACTAGGCTTACAAACAGCCCTCTATTTAAGCTCCAAGTACCGGTACAAATGTCTGTTTAAAGAGCCTATTGTATCCGCCTGCATCACCTTTGCCAGCAGCCCATTCCACACACAGACATCACTCTCTGCGTATAACACTCACTCTTGACATTTCCTCTGTACCTCTTCCCCAGCACCTTAAACCTGTGACTTCTTGTTGCAACCATTTCAGTCCTGGGGAAAAAGCCTCTGACTGTCCTCTCGGTCAATGCCTCTCGTCATCTTGTAGTCCTCTATCAGCTCACCTCTCATCCTCCGTCGCTCCAAGAAGAAAAGACCGAGTTCACTCAGTCTGTCTTCATAAGACATGTTCCCCATGCCAGGCAACTTCCGATTTACTTCCGAGAGTGAGGCGACCAGAACTGAGCACTGTTCTGCAAGTGGGGTCTGACCAGGGTCCCAGGAGGTTGCAAGATTACCTCAGAGCTACTAAATTCAATTCGACGGTTTATGATGGCCAATGCCCTCTTAACCACAGAGTCAAGCTGCGCAGCTGCTTTGAGCTTCCTGTGCTTTCGGACCCCAAAAGCCATCTGATCCTCCACACTGCCAAGAGTCATGCCATTAATTTTATATACTGCCATAATATTTGACCTACAAAAATTAACCACTTCACTCCACAGAACTCCATCTGCTGTTTCTCAGCCCGGGTTTGTATTTTATGAATGTCCCGCTGTAACTTCTGACAGCCCGCCACTCTATCCACAACACCTCCAAACTTTGCGTCATCAGCAATCTTAATAACCCATCCGCTCACTTCCTCACCCAGGTCACTTATAAAAACCAGGAAGTCTGAAGATCTCAGAACAAATCCCTGAGGCACACCACTGATCTCCGAGCTGCATGCAGATTATGATCCGTCTACAGCCACGATGGAAAACCACTTCTATGGGCAAGCCAGTTCTGGATCCACAAAGTAAGTCCCCTTGGATCCCTTGCCTCCTTACTTTCTCAATAAGCCTTGCCTGGGGTTCTTTAACAAATGCTTTGCTGAAATCCATGTACACTACATCTGATGCGCTTCCTTCATCAATGGGAATGAGGAAATGAGGAATATTTAAATGTATCGCCGTGACATTGGAACTACATTGTAGACCAGCGAACAGACTGCTGCATGAGTAGGAGCAGATCTGCAGAGAGATTGCAATGTTAGAACCATAGAACCATAGACCATTACAGCAGAGAAATGGGCCTCTATGTCCTTCTTGGCTGTGTCGGAACATTTTTCTTCCTGGTCCCATGAACTTGCACCTGGACCATATCCCCCCATACACCTCTCATCCATGTACCTGTCCATGTTTTTCGTAAAGTTCAATGTTCAATGTTCAAAGTGAGTCCGCATTTGCCAAATCATCTGGCAGCTCATTCCACACTCCTACCGCTCTCTGTGTGAAGAAGCCCCCCAATGTTCACTTTAAACTTTCCCCACTTCACCCTTAACCCATGTCCTCTGGTTTTTTTCTACTCATACCTCGGTGCAATAAGCCTGCTTGAATTCAATCTATCTATACCCATCATAATTTTATATACCTCTATCAAATCTCCTCTCATCCTTCTGCGCTCCAGAGAATAATGTCATAACCTATTTAACCTTTCTCTGTAACTCAGTTTCTCAAGTCCCGGCAACATCCTTGTAAATCTTCTCTGCACTTTTTCAACCATATTAATATCCTTCCTGTAATTAGGTGACCAAAACTGCACACAATGCTCCAAATTCGGCCTCCCCAGTGCCTTATACAACCTCCTCATAACATTCCAACTCTTATACTCAATACTTTGATATATAAAGGCCAAAGTACCAAAAGCTCTCTTTACGACTCTGTCTACCTCTGAAGCCACTGTACGGAACGTTGTATCTGTATTCCCAGATCTCTCTGTTCTGCTGTACTCTTCAAGGCCCTGCCATTTACGCTGCATGTTCTACCTTGGATTGTCCTTCCAAAGTGCAATACCTCACACTTGTCTGTATTAAGCTCCACATACCATTTTCAGCCCATTTATCCATCGGGTCGAAATCCCTCTGCAAGCTTTGGAAACTTTCCCCACTGTTCACCATTTCTCCAATCTTTGCATCATTAGCAAACTTGTTAATCCAATTTACGGCATTATCATCCAGATCATTGATATAGATGACAAACAACAGTGGACCCAATGCTGATACCTTTGGCACACCACTAGTCACAGGCCTCCACTGAGAGAAGCAATCGTCCACAATCACTCTCTGGCTTCTCCCACTGAGACAATGTCTAATCCAATTTACGACCTCATAATGTATACCTGGCGACAGAATCTTCCTAACTTATCTCCCATGTGGGACCTTGTCAAAGGCTTTACTGAAGTCTATGTAGACAACGTCCACTGCCTTCGCTTCATCCACTTTCCTGTTAACCTCCTCGACAAACTCTAATAGATTTGTTAAACATGACTTATCACAACGAAAGCCACTGCGACTCTGCCTAATAATTCCCTGTCTATCCAAAGACTTGTAGATGCTATCTCTTAGTACTTCATCGAATAATTTACCTACACAGACGTCAGACTTACCAGCCTACAATTTCCCGGATTACTTTTAGAGCCCTTTTAAACAACGGAACAACATTAGCTCTTCTCCAATCCTCCGGCAATTCATCCGTGGATACGTCATTTTAAATATATCTGCCAGGGCCCCTGTAATTTCAACACCAGTCTCCTTCAAGGTCCGAGGGAATACCCTGTCAGGTCCTGCGGATATATCTACTCTGATTTGCCTCAAGATAGCTAGCACCCTCTCCTCTTCAATCTGTGTCGGTTCCGTGATCTCAGTACTTGTTTCCCTTATTTCCATTGATTCCATGTCAGTTTCCTTATTAAAGAGACGGAAAAATACCATTTAAAATCTCCCCCATTTATGTTGATCCCATACGTAGCGGACCACTATGATCGTTCAGAGGACCAAATTTGTCCTTTACTATCCTTTTGCTCTTAACATTCCCTCAGAAGATCTTTGGATTTTCCTTCACCTTGATTACCAAAACAACCTCCTGTCTTCTTTTAGCCCTCCTGAATTCTTTCTTAAAGATTATTTTGCACGTTTTGTACTCGTCAAACACCTTATTTGCTCATTGTTTCCTATACCTGACTTATATCTCTCACTTCTTCTTTATCAGAGTTCCAATATCCCTTGAGAACCAGGGTGCCTTATTCTTATTCACTTTGCCTTTATTCCTAACAGGAAAATACAAGCTGAAAATTTCTCCTTTGAAGGCCTCCCACTTACTAATAACATTCTTGCCAGAGATCAACTTGCCCCAATTCACGGTTTTGCATACTTAGATCTTCAAATAAAACCTTTTTCCAGTTTAGAACTTCAGCTCGCGCAGCAGATCTGCCTTGTACATGATCAAGTTCAAACTAAAGGCGTTATGATAACTTTAACCAAAGTGTTCTCCCCGTTACACAGTTACGTCACCTGTCCTAACTTGTTTCCTAATAAGAGGTCTAATATTGCATTCTCTCTAGTTAGTACCTCTATATATTGATTTAGAAAACTTCCCTGAACACATTTTACAAACTCTAACCCGTTTGGACATTTAACAGCATAGAAGTCAATTTGTGGAAAATTAAAATCCCCGACTATCACAACTTTATTTTTCCTGCATAGTCTGCTATCTCTCTGCGGATTTGCTCCTCTAGTTCTCGCTGACTATTGGGTGGTCTATAATGCAACCCCAATAATGTGGTCATACCATTCCTGTTTCTCAGCTCCACCCATATGGCCTCGGTCGACAAACCCTCTAATCTTTCCTGCCCGAGTACTGCAGTAGCATTTTCTCTGACTAGCAATGCCAACGCCTCCTCCCTCCACCGTTCCTTTCTCTTCCTCATCAGAAACATCAGAACTCCAGTCCGCCATCTCCTGTAGCCAAGCTTCAGTAATGGCTATAATGTCGTAAATCCATGTGTCAATCCACGCCCTCAGTTCGTCAGCCTTCCCGAGAATACTCCGAGCTTTGAAATAAACACACCTTAGAAGATTATTCTCAGCACACGCAACCCTTCTATTCGTGACTTTGCAAGAACAGTTAACAACATTTATTTTCCCCCCAGCTCCACTGTTTGCTCTGGCACACTGTCTCCGATTCCCCCGCATAACTGGTTTTAACTCTCCAAAAATCACTAACAAAACTCCCTACAAGGATATTGGTCCCCTTGTAGTTTAGGTATAACACACCTCCCCTGTACACATCCCACCTGTCACAGAAGATTAATAGCAAAAGGATAGTGAGGGATAAAATGGCTCCTTAGAGAATCAGAGTGGACAGCTACATACGGAGCCGAAGGAGATGGGGGAGATTTTGAACAATTTCTTTTCCTTGGTGCACACAAAGGAGAAGGATATTGAATTGTATAAGGTAAGGGAAACAAGTAGGGTAGTTATGTAAACCATGACGATTAAAGAAGAGGACGTACAAAAGCTTTTAAAGAATATAAAAGTGGATAAGTCTCCGGGTCCTGACAGCATTTTCCCTGGGACCTTGACGGAGGTTAGTGTAGAAATAGCGGGTTCTCTGACAGAAATATTTCAAATGGCATTAGAAACGGGGATGGCGCCGGGGGATTGTTGAATTGCTCATGTGGTTCCACTGTTTAAAAAGGGTACTAAGAGTAAACCTAGCAATTATCGGCCTGTGTGTTTGACGTCAGTAGTGAGTGAATTAATAGGCAGTATTCTCAGAGATAGTATATATAGTTACCTGGATAGACAGGGTCTGATTAGGAGCAGTCAACATGGATTTGTTCGTGGAAGTTCATGTTTGACAAATCTTTTTTGAAATTCCTGAAGAGGTTAAGAGTAAAGTTGACGAGGGTAAAGCAGTGGATGTTGTCTATCTGGAGTTCAGTAAGGTCTTTGACAAGTTTCTACACTGAAGGTTAGTTAGGAATGTTCAATCGCTAGGTATTAATATTGAAGTAGTAAAATGGATTCAACAGTGGCTGACTGGAGATGCCAGAGAATAGTGGTGGATAACGGTTAGTCAGGTTGGAGGCCGGTATTTGCTGGTGTGCCTCAGGGATCTGAATTGGGTCCAAAGATGTTTGTCATATATATTAATGATCTGGATGATGGGGTGGTAAATTATATTAGTAAGTATGCAGATGATACTAAGATAGGTGGCGCTGTGCATAATAAAGCAGGTTTTCAAAGCTTGCAGAGAGATATAGGCCAGTTAGAAGAGTGGGCTGACTGATAGCAGATGGAGTTTAATGCCGATAAGTGTGAGGTGCTACATTTTGGTAGGAATAATCAAAATAGGACATATATGGTAAATTGTAAGGCATTGTGGAATGCAGTAGAACAGTGTGATCTAGGAATAATGGTGCATCGTTCGCTGAATGTGGAACCTCGTGTGGATAGCTTGGTGAAGATAGTTTTTGGTATGCTGGCCTTTAAAAAATCAGAGCATTGATTATAGGAGTTGGGATGTAATGTTAAAATTGTACAAGCCATTGGTGATTTCAGATTTGGAGTATTGTGTACAATTCTGGTCACCGAATTATAGGAAAGATGTCAAGGATTTAGAGAGAGTACAGAGGAGATTTACTAGAATGTTACCTGGGTTTCAGCACCTAAGTCACTGGAAAAGGTTGAACAAGTTAGGTCTTTATTCTTTAGCGCGTAGAAGGTTGAGGGGGGACTTGATAGAGGTTTTTAAAAGTATGAGGGGAATAGATAGAGTTGACGTGGATAGGCTTTTTCCATTGAGCGTAAGGGAGATTCAAACAAGAGAACATGAGTTGAGAGTTATGTTGCAAATATTTAGTGTGTAAAATGTGGGGAGACTTCTTTATTAAGAGAGTGGTAGCTGTGTGGAAAGAACGTCCAGTAGAAGTGGAAGAGGCAGGTTCGATTTTGTCATTAAAATAATCCATAGGTACATGGACAGGAAAGGAATAGAGGGTTATGGACTGAGTGTTGGTAGGTGGGATTATGTGAGAGTATGCGTTCGGTACCGCCTCGAAGGGCGGAGATGGCCTGTATCCGTGTTGTAGTTCTGATATGGTGATATGGTTATATCAACAGCTCTCGATGATCTTGAAATCTGAAACCCTGCCCCTACTCCAGTTCCTCAGCCACATGTCATCCTCGCTGGCACGTGACTTAGGTATCAATCCTGTGATTACCACCCTCGAGAACCAGCTTTTAACTTCCTACAAAGCTGTCGATACTCACGCTTCAGGGCCTCTTCACTCTTTCTTCCTTTGTCCTTGGTACCGATGTGTACCATGACATCTGTCTGATCACCGTCCCGCTACAAAATCTGTGCACGCGATCGGAGACATCCCTGTCCATGGAACCCGGAAGGCAACAAACCATCCAGGAGTCACTGTCACCACCACAGAACCTCCTGCCTGTACCTTTAATACCGAGTCCCCTATCACTACCGCTCTCTTCGTCTTCCACTCTCCATTCAGCACTGCAGAACCAGACCCAGTGGCAAACATCTGGCTGCCGCAGCTTGTTCCAGGTTAGTCATCGACCCCAACAGTATCCAAACCGGTATACGTGTTGAGTACAATGGCCACAGGGGAAACCTCCTCGGAATGCCCTTTTCTCTCCCCTCGCCTGACCGTAACCCAGTTAACTGTGTGCTGCTCCTTTGGCGTAACAACCTACGTGAAACTATTATCTATAAACTCCTCATTCTCCCGAATGGTCCGCAGGTCATCCAGCTCCAGCTCCAGTTCCGTTAAACGTTTTGTTAGGAGCTGCAGCTGAATGCACTTCCCGCAGGGACACCGGATGCCTCCCTGATATCCCACATCCTACAAGAGGAATACTCCAACATCCTTCCCGGCACTCTCTCTACTCAAAGCGGAAAAGAAAAAACAAAGTTAGCCTGTATTCACCTCTGGCTGTTCATGCCGAAGCCTGTTGAGCCAATGACTTATCACTCTGCTGCTTCTCATTCCACTGCCTGCTGTATATGGCAGTCTTTTTAAAAACGTTGGTGCTCTACGTCACGCGCCTGCGCAGTGTAGTCTCACTTCCACAGTAGTGAAAGACAACCTTTCTCTCCGAGATGCCTTTACTCTTTTACTCTCAGCCTCTTGCTTCTGTTTAAAAAGGTTGTTGGGGTTCATTGCTTGAGGGGTTGAATTTAAGTTGAGTGAGTTTATGCTGCAACTGAACAGGTTAGTGATGCGGCCGCACCTGGAGTACTGCATGCAGCTCCTGTCTCCTAAATTGAGAAAGCATGTACTGATTTCGATGGCGGTGTAGAGCAGTTTCACCTGGTTAATTGCAGGGATGAGGGGTTAGGCTATGAGGAGAGATTGAATCTCCTGCGACTCTATTCATTGGAATTCAGAATATAAGAGGAGATTGTATAGAAGCAGATAAAATACGAAAGGTGATAGATAAGATAGAGGCAGGGAAAGCTTTCTCTAATCGTAAACATGACTTGGATGAGGAAGGGGAGGGATGGGTTAGCAAGATTGCTGTTGACACAAAAGGCTGGGGGTGTTAAGGATAGTGTGGAGGGCTCTCAGAGGTTACAGCGGGACACTGATAAGATGCAAAACGGGGATGAGAACTGACAGACGTTCAACCCAAATAAATCTGAAACGCTTCATTTTGGTAGGTCAAATATGACGGCAGAATATAGGATTAATGGTAAGACTCTTGGCAATGTTGAGGATCAGAGTGATCTTGGGATGTAAGCCCATAGGACGTTCAAAATCCTGCGCAGGATGAAGCTGCAGTTAAGATGGCACACGTTATAGTGGCCATCATCAATGGTGGAATTGAATTTCGGAGCAGAGAGGTAATGTTGCAGCTATAGAGGACACCGGTCAGATCCCACTTGGAGTATTGTGCTCAACTTCGGTCGTCTCACTACAAGACAGATTGGGAAGCCACAGAAAGAGTGTAGAGGATATTTAGAAGGATGTTGCCTGGATTGAGGAGCATGTATTATGAGGATAGTTTGAGTGAACTCTTTATTAACTCCTCGGAGGGACGGAGGATGAGAGGTGACCTGATAGAGGCGTATAAGATGTTGCGAGGGGTATTTCGTGTGGATAATCAGAGGCTTTGGGTGTGTCTGAATCCGGGAGTGTGTGATGGGACGGTGCGGAGGGAGATGCACTTTTTGTCTGACCCCGGGAATGTGTGATGGACGGTGTGGAGGGAGATTCACTCTGTGTCTGACCCCGTGTTTGTGTGTTGGACGATGTGGAGGGAGGTTCACTCTGTGTCTGACCCCGGGAGTGTGTGATGGGACGGTGTGGAGGGAGATTCACTCTGTGTCTGACCCCGGGAATGTGTGATGGACGGTGTGGAGGGAGATTCACTCTGTATCTGACCCCGGCAGTGTGTAATGGGACAAAACTTGGGGAACTTGTGGAGTTTGCTGCAGCTGTGGAGTCCAGGTTGCTGGTGTATCTAAGGCAGAAATTGATCGGTTGTTGATTGGACACGGCATCGAAGGTTATGGGGAGAAAGCCGTGAATTGGGTTTCAGGAGGTTCAAATGAACGCATTGTGCTCCAATGTCTTGTGGTCCTATGGAAATTAAAATAAGACCAACAGATAGACAATAGGTGCAGAAGTAGACCATTCGGCCATTCGAGCCTGCACCTCAATTCTGAGATCCAGGCTGATCATCTACTATCAATGCCCGGTTCCTGCCTTTTCCCAATATCCCTTGATTCCCTTATCCATAAGTTACCTATCTAGCTCCTTCTTGAAAGCATCCGGAGAATTGGCCTTCGCTGCCATCCGAGGCAGTGCATTCCAGACCCCCACAGCTCTCTGGGAGAAGAAGTTTTCACTTAACTCTGTCCTAAATGATCTACCCCTTATTCTCAAACCATACCCTCTGGTACTGGACTCTCCCAGCATCTGGAACATATTTCCAGCCTCTATCTTGTCCAATCCCTTAATAATATTTTATGTTGCAAGCAGATCCCCTCTCAATCTCCATAATTCCAGCGTGTACAACCCCAGTGTCCCAAAACTCGCTATGTAAAACAGTCCGGACATCCCAGGAATAAACTTCCTCTGCAGCCAACAAGTCCTTCCTTAACCCTGGAGACCTAAACTGTACACAATACTCCAGGTGTGGTCTTACCAGGGCTCTGTACAAATGCAAAATGATTTCCTTGCTCTTGTACTCAATTCTCTTAGTAATAAAGGCCAACATTCCATTAGCCTTCTTCACTGCCTGTTGTACTTGCTCATTCACCTTCAGTGACTGATGAACAAGGACTCCTAGATCTCTTTGTATTTCACCCTTACTCTACACCTGTTCTTAGTCCCAGAGTGGATAACCTCACACTTATTCACATTTCACTCAACCTATCCAAGTCAACCTGAATTCTCCTAACATCCTCATCACATGTCACACTGCCACCCAGCTTAGTATCATCAGCAAACTTCCTGATGTTATTCTCAATGCCTTCATCTAAAACATTGATGTAAATCGTAAACAGCTGTGGTCCCAATACCGTGCCCTGTGTCACCCCAATAGTCACCACCTGCCATTCCTAGAAACACCCATTCACCGTTACGCTTTGCTTTCTATCTGCCAACCAGTTTTCTATCCATGTCAATGTCTTCCCCACCACTGCCATGAGCTCTGATCTTACCCACCAATCTCCTATGTGGGACCTTACCAAATGCCTTTCTAAAATCGAGGTACACTACATCCACTGGATCTGCCTTGTCTAACTTCCTGGTTATATCCTCGAAAAACTCCAATAGATTAGTCAAGCATGATTTGCCCTTTTTAAATCCATGCTGGCTCGGCCCAATCCTATCACTGATATCTAGATATGCCATTATTTCATCTTTAATAATGGACTCTCGGGTCTTCTCCACTACTGATGTTAGGCTGACAGGACGATAGTTCTCTGTTTTCTCCCTCCCTCCTTTCTTAAAAAGCGGGATAACATAAGCCATTCTCCAATCCTCAGGAACTGATCCTGAATCTAAGGAACATTGGAAAATGATTCCCAATGCATCCGCAATTTCCAGAGCCTCCTCCTTTATTACCCTAGGATGCTGACCATCTGGCCCTCGGGATTTATCAGCCTTCAGTCCCATCAGTCTACTCATCAGCGTTTCCTTCCTCATGTTAATCTGTTTCATTTCTGCTGTTACCCTATGTCCTTGGCCCATCCATATATCTGGGAGATTGTTTGTGTCTTCCTTAGTGAAGACAGATCTGAAGTACTTATTATATTCTCCGGCCATTTCTCTGTTGCCCATAACAATTTCACCCAATTCATTCTTCAAGGGACCAACTTTGTTCTTAACTATCTTCTTTCTCTTCGCATACCTAAAAAAAAAGCTTTTGCTATTATATTCCTGGCTACCTTGCGTTCGTATCTCATTTTGGCTCCCCGTATTGCCTTTTTAGTTAAGTTCTGTTTTTCCTTAAAAACTTCCCAATCATCTGTCCTCCCACTCACCTTAGCTCTGTCATACTTCTTTTCTTTTTAATGCTTTTAAATCTCTGACTTCCATTGTCAACAACTGTGGCCCCTTTCCCCCCTTTGAATCCTTCCTTCTCTGGGGGATGAACTGATTTTGCACCTTGTGCATTATTCCCAAGAATACCTGCCATATGCTGTTCCACGGTCTTTTCTTCAAGGATATCCGTCCAGTTACCTTTGGCCAGCTCCTCCCTCATGGCTCCATAGTGTCCTTTGTTCAACTGCAACACTGACACCTCCGATCTTTCCTTATCCTTCTCAAATTTAGAAAGAGGAACAGTGCCAAGCCGTTTGGTCCATCGAGTCCGCTGCGCCATTTCACCATGGCGGAAACAATTCCCTCACTGCCCCAATCTCCTGCCTTCTCCGCGTGTTTCTTCATGCCCTTAATAATCAGGAATCTATCAATCTCTGACTTCAATATACCCGATGGCGGCCTCCACAGCCGCCTGTGGCAACGACGTCCGGCGATTCAGCACGTACTGTTGAAATAAATTCCCCCACCCCCAATCTCCGTTCTGATAGGAGGGCCCTCTGTTCAGATGTGGACCCAATGGTCTCAGACTCTCCCACCACCTGGAACATTCTCTCCGCATCTGCTGTATCGAGGCTTTGAAGCATACCATCAGTATGGCAAAAGCCCCCACCCCTACGGCACTCCCCATTCTTCAGAGTTTCAGTCACCAAATGCTCCTGATTGGATATGCATTTCAATACCGGAATCATCTTCGTGAACTTCATTTCAACAATTTCCAAAGCAATCACACCTGGCCGGTTTAGATAACGGACCCAGAACTGTCCCAAATCTTCAGTGAGGCGTCGGCTGTGCATTATAAAGTCTCAACTTTTTATCCTTGATTTATATTCAAATCCTCTTCACATAAATGCTACATTGCACTTGGCCTCCTCGCCACCGACTCCAGCTCTAAACTGACTTTGAGGGACTCAGCCCAAGTTCTCACAATTACCTTTGCGCCGCAAATATCTTGTCTTTTTTCAACATTTCGGAAGTAGTCTATGTTTCTTCTACCAAAGTGTATGGTCACACAGAAACCCATCCGCCACTTCTTTGCTCATTCTCTCAATCTCTCTGAACCATTCTGTAGCCTCTCTACTTCCTCAACACTACCTGTAGATCGGTGATTTCACTGCCAATCTGCACTGACTGAGGTTTCCGGACGAGGATGTCCAACTTCCAGTTAGACGGAGGTACACGTGACCAGGATGTGGAGGGAGCTTCTCTCTGTGTCTAGATTTTCACTTCCCGGGCCAGTTTGCCTGGTGTAAATTTCCAAGATCAGATTTCTAAACTCAGCAGCTGCCATGTATAAATCTTTCAACCATTTGGATTTATTTTTTAAATTAAATTTGTTTAGTTGTTGGTCGTAAACGGGAGCCAGTCTTCTGTTCTTAAAACTGAAACGTTATGCATTAATCAGGTTCAAGTTAAAAACAAAGGTCTGAAAACAAGCTCTCTCGCTGAATCAGTCTGCCAGCCCACATCACCTGACTTCCTGCTGCTCAAGAGTTGCAGTATCAGACAAAGGGTTATTTAATTTGCTTTTTTCCACGATTTGAAAAAAAAACACGCATCTCCGTGTTGTATGTGGTGACATATATCTATTCTGATTTTAGATCTTATTTCGCACGGTTAACTTTGACCTTTGCTTCAAAACTAAGTTGCAGAGTTGATGGATACAAATAATGAGCATATCTAGTAACTGATCAATTCAAGTTGAAAATTTTATGTACTCGAGGAAATTAGCTTGACGGCGTTAACTGTGGATAGCTTGGGTACGTGTGTCTGAAAAATGGTGTTACAATTTGTGTAAAAAACGCAACCATCTTGTGTAAGAAAGCTATGGGTGCTGGTTAATAACTGTATCTGTACCAGGCGGTGTGCGCCCTGACGCTTCTGTAAGTCTATCCTGATGATGGAGGTGTAATAACGTTTCCCGAAACTGGTGGTGTGAGTACCCACGCTCCTGGACCACCTTTCCGACGGTTGTGGGGTAATCGCAGTTCATGAACCTAGTCGTGCGTGTCCTGAGGCTTCTGTACATGCTTCTAAGTGGCTAAGGGATAGTGACTGCTCCTGAAGGTGCGGGTGGCATCCGGAATCCCTTGCACATACTTCCTTATGATCTGACGGGTAATAACCGTTCCCAAACCAGTTGGAGTGAGTCCAGACACTCCTGAACTTTATTCCTGATGTTTGAGGGGCAAAGGATATCCCTGAACTAGGTTGTGTGGGTCCAGATGCTCGTGTAACTCATTCCTGAAGGCTGAGGGGAAATATCAGTTCCGAAACTTGGGGTGTGAGACTTGAGGTCAGATAACTACAGTGAACGATTCTGCCAAACAAAAAAAGGATGGTTGCAGGAGAAAACCCTTTAGTGAGTGTACTCGTGACTATTTAAATCAGCAACGACATGATGTCTCTCCGTGGGTTGAAAACACAACACCGTCACTCACTGTTCTCTGTTCTCTGTTCCCCATTTACAGAACAAACTTGTTGACAGGAATGGATCAACAGGAAAGGCGCTTTTTATTTGATATCAACGTTGCAAAACCTCACGATGGGCCGAAGAAAGAATGGTCAGACAATGGGTTGGATATGCTGGAAATGAGCTCAATCGAGGAAGAGGTTTGTGCCAGACCTTGTGAGGATGACTACAAACTGTCCGGGGCCTGATCGCGGAGTCCCACTGGCCGCACTCAACCCATAACCCTCCATTCCTTTCCTGTCCATATGCTATCCAAGTTTACTTTCCATGACAATACAGAACCTGCCTGGACCACTTCTACCAAAAGGTCATTCCACACAACCACAACTCTCTGAGTAGACATTCCCCCTCGTTTTACCCATAAACCTTTGCCCCTAACTCTCAAATATTGCCCTTTTGTTCGAATCCCCCCTACTCTCTCAATGGAAAAAAGCCTATCCACATCAACTAGATCTATTCTCCTCATTTTTTTAAATACTTCTATCAAGTCCCCCCTCAACCTTCTACTCTCCAACAAATAGAGACCTAACTTGTTCAAACATTCCCTGTAACTTCGGTTCTGAAACAGAGTAACTTTCTCGTACACCTTTTCTGTACTCTCTCTATTTTGGTGACATCTTTCCTATTATTCGGTGACCAGATCTATACACAATACTCTAATTTCGTCCTTAACAATGCCTTGTACAATTTTCACATTACCTCCCAACTTCTACACTGAATGCTCTGATTTATAAAGGCCAGCTTAGGAAAATCTTTCTTCACCACCCTAACGACATTAGATACCACCTTCAGGGAAATATGCACATTATTCCTCGATCACCCTGTTCTACTGCATTATTCAATGCCCTACCATTTACTATGTATGTCCTATTTAGATTATTCCTTCAAAAATGTAGCAACTCACAATTATCAGCATTAAACTCCATCTGCCATCGCTCCGCCCACTCTTCTAACTGGCCTAAATCTCTCTGCAATTTTTGAAAACCTACTTTATTCGCCACAACGCCACCTAACTTAGTATCATCTGTATACTTACTAATCCAATTTACCACCCTATCATCCAGATCAACAATGTATATGACAAGCAACATTGGACCGAGTACAGATCTCTGAGGCACACCACTAGTCACCGGCCTCCAAACTGACAAACCGTTATCCTCTACTACTCTCTGGCATCTCGCATCCAAATACTGTTGCATCCATTTTACAATTTCAAACTTAATACCTAACAATTGAACATACCTAACTAGCCTTTCGTGTGGAAGCTTGTCAAAGGCCTTACTGAAGTCCATATTGACAACATCTACTGCTTTCCTCGTCACCTCTTCAAAAAATTCAATAAGATTTGTCAAACATGACCTTCCATGCACAAATCCACGCTGACTATTCCTAATCAGACACTGTCTATCCAAATAATTATATAGACCATCTCTAACTTCCATTAACTTCCATAACTTCCATTAATTTACCCACCACTGACGTCAAACTCACAGGCCTATAATTGAGAGGTTTATTCTTAGAACCCTTTATAAACAATGGAACAACATGAGCAATACGCCAGTACTCCGGCACAATCGCCGTTTGCAATGACATTTGAAATATTTCTCTCAGAGCCACTGCTATTTCTACCCCACACTCCTTCCAGGTCCTATGAATATCCTGTTAGCACCCGGAAATTTATCAACTATTATGTACTTTAAAAATCACAGTACTTCCGAGTTTCCATAATTTCCCTACTTTTTCCCTTACCTTACTCAATTCAAAGTCCTTCTCGTTCGTGAATCCAGTGGTCAGACACAGAGTGAATTTCCTCAACACCGTCCCATCACACACTCCCGGGTTCAGACACAGAGTGAATCTCCCTCCACACCGTCCCATCACAAACTCCCGGGGTCAGACACAGAGTGAATCCCCCTCCACACCGTCCCATCACAAACTCCCGGGGTCAGACACAGAGTGAATCTCCCTCCTCACCGTCCCATCACACTCTCCCGGGTCAGACACAGAGTGAATCTCCGTCCACACTGTCCCATCACACACTCCCGGAGTCAGACACAGAGTGAATCTCCCTCCACACCGTCCCATCACACACTCCCGGGGTCAGGCACAGAGTGAATCTCCCTCCACACCGTCCCGTCACACAGTCCCGGGGTCAGACACAGAGTGAATATCCCTCCAAACCGTCCCATCACACACTCCCGGGAGCAGGCACAAAGACCCAACTCTCACTCTTGGCGTCAGACAGAGAATGAAGCTCCCTCCACCCCGTCCCATTTCACACTCCCAGTGTCAGACACATACTGAAGCTCCATACACACCCCCTCATTACACATTTCCGAGCTCCCACAGAGAGATTCACCCTCCACACTGCCCGGTCGCACTCTCCCGGAGTCAGACACAGAGTGAAGCTCCGGTCTCCTCACACACACATTTGGTCAGACAGTGAGTGAAGCTCCATCTACACCGGCCCATCACACAGCTCCGGGTTCAGGCACAAGTGAACATCGTCACATCACACACTCACGTTTCAGACTCAGAGTGAAACTCCCGACACACCGTCTAATTAAAAATTCCGAGGACAGACCCAGAGTAAAGCGCCCTCAAGAGTTCCGGGCTTCAGCCACAGAGTGAAGCTCCCTCCATACATTCCCATAAGATTATAAGATTATAAGGCTTCTAGAAAGGAACTTAGAAGGAAATTAGAAGATCAGAAGGGACTATGAGAAGGCAGTAGCGGGCAGAACTAAGGAAAACACCAAACGCATTTTACAAGTATGTGAAGAGCATGAAGATAAGACGTGAAAGAATAGGACCTTTCAAGAGTGACTGTGGGAAACTGTGGATGGAAACGGTGTAAATAGTAGAGGTACTTCATGAATACTTCACTTCAGTATTTACTATGGAAAAGGATCGTAGTGATTGAAGTGATGACTAGCAGCAGACCTAAAAGCTTGAGTATGTCGATATTAAGAAAGAGGATGTGCTGGAGCTGGATAAGTCGCTGGGACCGGTCGTAACGTAACCCAGGCTCCTCTGGGAGGAGAGGGAGGAGATTGCTGAGCCTCTGGCGAATATCTTTGCATCATAAATAGGGACGTGAGAGTTTCCGGATTAAAGTGCTGCGGATATTGGTCCGTTATTTAGGAAAGGGAGTTCAGATAGCCCAGGAAATTATCGACCATTGAGTCTTACCTGACTGGTTGGTAAATTGATGAAGATCCTGAGAGGCAGGATTTATGCGCTTTTGGAGGGGTATAACATAATTAGTAGTTGTCATAGCCTTGTCAAGGTTAGGCCGTGCCTCACGAACCTCATTGAATTTTTTGAGGATGTGACAAAACACATTTATGATGGAATAGATGCAGTCTATATGGATATCAGCAAGGAATTTGATAAGGTACCCCATGCAAGGCTTGCTGAGAAAGTGAGGAATCATAGGATCTACGGGGGACATTGATTTGTGGATCAATGGCTTGCTCACAGAAGAGAAACTGTGGTTGTAGACGGGTCATATTCTGCATGGAGTTTGCTCTCCAGTGGAGTGCTCAGGGATCTGTTCTGGGACCCTTACTCTAAGTATTTTGTTTTTATAAATGCCCTGGATTAGTATGTGGAGGGATGGATTAGTAAATTTGCTCATGTCACTGAGGTTGGAGGTGTTGTGGATATTGCGGTGGGTTGGCAGCGTTTACAGCGGTTCACTAATAGGATGAAAAAAAATGGACTTAGGAGTGGCAGATGGAGTTTAACCCAGATCAGTGTGAAGTCTCTCACTTTGGTAGGTCTAATATGATGTCAGAATATGGTATTATTGTTAAGACTCTTGGCAGTGTGGAGGATCAGAGGGATCTTCGAGCCCGAGACCATAGGACACTTCAAGCTGACCCGCATGTCGACCTTGTGGTTAAGAAGTGTTATGGTATGCTGGCCTTCACCAATCGTGGAATTGAATTTAGGAGACGAGAGGTAATGTTGCAGCAAGATAGGACCCTGGTCAGAACCCGCTTGTGGTACTGTGCTCAGTTCTGTTCGCCTCACTACAGGAAGAATGTGGAAGCCGTAGAAAGGGTGCAGAGGAGATTTGGATTTTGCCTGGATTGGGGAGCATGCCTTGTGAGGATCGGTTGAGTGAACTTGGTCTTTTCTCCTTGAAGCGAAGTAGAATGAGAGGTGACCTGATAGAGGTGTACAAGATGATTAGAGGCATTGATCGTGTGGATCGTCAGAGGCTGTTCCCCAGGGCTGAAATGGTTGCCACAAGAGGACACAGGCTTAAGATGCTGGGGAGTAAGTGCAGAGCTGATGTCAGGGGTAATTTCCTTTACTCAGAGAGTGGGGAGTGCGTGGAATGGGCTTCCGGCAACGGTGGTGGAGGCAGATAGAATAAGGGTTTTTAAGAGGCTTTTAGAGAGGTCCACGGAGCTTAGTAAAATAGAGGTCTATGGGTAAGCCTAATAACTTCTGAGGTAGGTACATGTTTGTGGGCTGAATGGCCTGTATTCTGCTGTAGAGTTTCTATGTTTCCTGTTAGCTTAACCTCAGTGGTTTGGAGAGTGTTGGAGTCTATTAATAAATTTGTGGTTGCGAGGCACTTGGTGCCTAATGCTAAAAGTGGTCAAAGTCAGCTGGCATCTGTCAGGGGAAATTATGCCGGCAAATCTGTTAGAGTTCTTTGAGGAAGTAACCAGCAGGGTGGACAAAAGACAGGCAGTGGATGTCATTTACTGGATTTCCAGAACGCATTTAGCAAAGTGCCATGGATGAGTTTGCTTAACAAGACATAGTGCCATGGATGAGTTTGCTTAACAAGACATAATCCCATGGTGATACAGGAAAAACACAGGCATGGATAGGGGAATGGCTGACAGGCAGGAGGCCACGAGTGGGAATAAAAAGGCCTTCTCCGGTTGGCTGCCAGTGACGAGATGTTTTACTCAGGGGGACTGTGTTAGGACCGCTACTTCTCACATTGATTTTCAATGCTAAGTGGAACAGATGGCTTTCTGGCAGAGTTTGCAGTTGAAACGGAAGTAGGCGTAGGGGTCAATTGCATTAACAAAATCATAGAACGAAGTTCCTATCTAAGAGACTATTAAAAGACGCCATTGAATCCGGCTCGAACACCATCGCTGGAAGTGCATTCTCGCTCTGTGGCAACCCACACTCTCTGTGTGAAAACCCCTTGTACCACCATCCAAGCTGCTTAAAACTACAGAACATAGAACATACAGCAGTACAGCACAGTACAGGCCCTTCGGCCCACAATGTTGTGCCGAACTTTAAACCCCGCCTCCCGTACAACCAACCAACATAAATTCATCCTTATACCAGTCTAGTGGTCTTTGAATTTCAATAATGTATCTGCCTCCACTACTGCCTCAGGCAGTGCATTCCACGCACCAACTACTCTCTTATTAAACGATCCCTTGAACCTCCTACCACTTACCTTAAAGCCATGTCATCTTCTATTGAGCAGTGGTGCCCTGGGGAAGAGGCGCTGGCTGTCCACTCTAGCTCTTCCTCTTAATATCTTGAATATCTGATCATGTCTCCTCTCACACTCCTTCTCTCCAAACAGTAAAGCCCTAGCTCCCTTAATCTCTGATCATAATCCATACTCTCTGAACAAGGCAGCATCGTGGTAAATATCCTCTGTACCCTTTCCAATGCTTCCATATCCTTCCTGTAGTATGGCGACCAGAACTGGAGACAGTAGTCCACGTGTAGCCTAATCAGAGTATTATAGAGCTGCATCGACACCTCGCGACTCTTAAACTCCACCACTCGAATAATGAAAACTAACACCCCATGAGCTAGGAAGACCTGTGGGGTAGGGTAGTTAAGAAAATTATGACCCCACCCCTCGACAAATCTGTACTTTTCATTGACAAACAAACTGAAACAACGGGAAGGTGGGAAGGGAGATTCACTCTGTGTCTGACCCCGCGACTACGTGATGTGATGGTGGGGAGGAAGCTTTTTTTCTGTTCCTGACACCCGGAGTGTGTGATTCGGCGGTTCGTAAGGAGCTTCACTCTGTTTATGTTGAAAGATTGCAGTAACTGAGCCTGTATACACTGGAATTTAGAAGGATGAGAGGGGATCTGATAGAAACATATGATTATCAAGGGATTGGACACGCTAGAGGCAGGAGACGTGTTCCCGATGTTGTCGGAGTCTGGAACCAGAGGTCACCTTTTCTGAAACAGGGATGGTCCATTTAGAACGGATTTCAGGGGGGCAGCAAAAAATCTTTTTCATCCAGAGAGTTGTGGATCTAAACTCTGACTCAGAAGGCAGTGGATGCCAATTCTCCAGATGCTTTAAAGAAAGAGATAGATAAACCTCTTAAAGATAGTGCAGACAAGGGATATGGGGAGAAGGCAGAATCGGCGTACTGATCGTGGATGATCAACCATGATCACATTGAATGGCTGTGCTGGCTCGAAGGGGTGAGTGGCGTAAACCTGCACCTGTTCTCTATTGTGTCTGACCCCGGGAGTGTGCGATGGGACGGTGGTGAGGGAGCTTCACTCTGAGTCTCACCCCGGGAATGTGTGATGGGTCGGTGTGGACGGAGATTCACTCTGAGTGTTACCCCAGCAGTGTGTGATGGGACGGTCTGGAGGCAGATTCACTCTGTGCCTGTTCCCGGCAGTGTGTGAATGGACGGTGTGGAGGGAGATTCACTCTGTGTCTGAACCCGGGAATGTGTGATGGGACGGTGGTGAAGGAGCTTCACTTTGTCTCACCCCAGGAGTGTGTGATGGGACGGTGGTGAGGAAGCTTCACTCTGAGTCTCACCCCAGGACTGTGTGATGGGACCGTGGTGAGGGAGCTTCACTCTGTGTCTGACCCCGGGAGTGTGTGATGGGACGGTGTGGAGAGAGATTCACTGTGACTGACCCTGGGAGTGTGATGGGGACGGTTGTCACTCTGTCTCACTCCGGGAGGGTGTGTTCCCGTGGGCTGGAGCGCGGGAATTGAGGGAGGGTGCTGTGAGAGGAGAGACGAGATCATCGAAGGAGCGGGGATGGCGGTTAGTGGGAGACTTGGAGAGAGGAGGGCGGAGTAGAGACATGTCCGGCTGTCCAGGGTCAAATATTTTCTGATCCCCCATTCACCATCTCCGGAAACGTGGAAGTGCCGGGACCGAAAATGTAAGGAACTTCCTGATTGGGGTGCAATGGGTTGGCGTGTCGGGACATCTCTAGGTCACTGCGACGGTGGGGTGGGGTTGATTGTGTTGGGCAGATGGGTGAGAGAGTCGGTTAAGGTAATGGACGCGTCACTGGACTCTGTTCACATCTCTCCGAGGGAGGGGGTTCTTACACCTCGGTGGATGTGCTGGGGCTTTGGCCTGGGACAGTGGTTTCCCGCGAACTGAGGGTTTGAAGCCTTGGGTATGGTCAGGTGTGGTGAGAAATGTCGAACCGACCGCGTGGTGCAAATCTCCAGGACAATAGAGGCTCTGTATGAGTTACAAAAAATCCTCCGACATTCCCTCCTTCTTCATTGCTGCCATCCTGCTCTACTTCTCTCCTTCCTTTCCATTCCCCTCTCTCCCCCTCCGATCCATCACTCCCTCCATCGTCTAAATTCCTTCTCCCTCATCCCTCCCTGTGCTGCACTCATTTCCTATCTATATTGCTCTCCCGATCCCCCCGCTACCTCTTATTCCATCCCTCCACGCCGTTCGCTCGCCGTCTCCCTTCTCCCTCTTCCTCCCAATCACCCCCTTTCAATTTCTCCCTTCTTCCTCCCTCCTTTCCCCGTCTCTATCGCTCTCTGTTCCCTCTTTCCTCACACTCCCCACTCTCTCCCTGTCACGCGCTTCTTTCTCTCCTCTAAACGCCCAATTTCCACTCTCTCTCCTTATCCCACGCTATGTTTCTCCCCACTTTCACTACTCTACCCGGCACTCTAATCACTTTCCCCAAAGCCTCCATCCTCCCTCCTCCCCGCAATCCTCCGCCTGTTCTCGGTTCCTCTCTTCACCAGCTGCTCATCTGGTGTTTGTTGGTGTCGGTCGGACAAGCTTGTCAACACGGGCTTCTTCTGACAACGGCTGCTTCCCCTTTTGAGCTCAGAGTCTCAGAGAACCCTCGACAGGATGGACGACAGCGAGACTTACATGAATGTGAATTTCACAAAAACGGATTCACCGTCTCCTTCCGGAGGTGAGTGAAGCAGAAAGACTCAGGGAGGATATTCACTCTGGGTCTGACCCCCGGAATTGTGCGATGGGACGTTGTGGATCGAGTCTCTGACTCTGTTTCTGACCTTCGCTGCTCTATTCCCAGCTGAACCTGATGTATCGTACGCGGAAATTAATGTGAAGATGCTCACGGAGCCCAGGGTCCGGATAGTTGGAGGTCAGTTTCATCTTTGTTGCGCTGACTGTGTTTAGCTGCTCTGCCCAACTCTGTTGAGAGATCTCAGTAGAACCTGACAATTGACCCTAGTGATTCCCTGTTTGAGCATCAGCCGAAGCGATCGCGTGTGAGCGGCGATTGGAGGCGAGGGGTTGTTGAACTTTGTGAGCGGGGTATAAAGACTGAACCTCTCTCTCCCTTTTCAAATCCAACTCTCTTTTCCCTCTTTCCCCTTCGGTCCCCTCTCTTACCTCCTCCACCCTCTCTTTCCCTCCTCTCTCCCCTCCTCTCTCTCCTAGTTTTCCCTAATGTCTCCCACTGTCCCCTTCTCAGCCATCTCTCATTGCCCTCTCTCTCTCTCCGGTCTCTAACACTCGGTCTCCCCATGGCACTCGTCCCCTCTCTCTCCGCTCTCTCTCTTTCTTCCCTTTTCCGCTGCTCCCGGAATTCGCACCTCTTTCGGCCCCGATTTTTTTCCGCTCATCTACCCTCTCGCCTTCTCCTCCTGTCCATCCATGCCTCTCTTCCTCCCGGTCTCTCCCCTCGCTCTTCTCTCTCCCTCTCAAATTATCTTCTTCTGTCTTCCACATCCCTCTCACACTTTTCTCCTCCCCTTACTCTCCCTTCTCTGCACCTTTTTCCCTTTCTCTCAATCCTGTCCCCATCGTCTTACTGTTCCAGACATTCTCCCCCCTCTCTCTCCGCCTCTTTCACCCCTTTCTCCCTCTCCATATTTCTCTCGCATCTTCCCGCCCATCGCCCCTATCGTTGTCTCCCCTTCTCTGCCCATCGGTCTACTTTTCTTCCTTCCTGTGTGTCACCTCTCCCCCCCCTCACACCTTCTCGTTGTCTCATCCCCTTTCACCCCTTCACTTATCCCACTCTCTCTTCTCTCTCGCCCGAATCCCTCCCCCATTACTCCTCTCACTGTTCCTTATCAGCCTGTCAGACTCGCTCTCTCTCTCCTAGTCGGTCTGAACTCCACCTACTCAGAGCTGAATTTTCGGAAAGAAGAAACCCGCGTCAATAAGGACGAAGATCCTCCCATTTCCTCCGGACACAGCAGGCTGTCAAGCTCTGCACAAACAGGTCAGAGTTCACAGTGATTACGTCATTATGAATGGGTCATGTGCCAAGTGTCCAAGTTTCTAATGCATCTGCATCAACCACTTCCTCTGTCAGCTCGTTCCATTGACCGACAACCATCTGGGTAATAAAAGGTTGTCACTCGGCTCCCCAGTGAAATCCCTGTCTGTGATGTATACAAATGATCTCTATGAAATTGTAGATGGGTGGGTTAGAAACATAGAAAAGATACATCCAAACACAGGCCCTTCGGTCCAGAAAGCTGTTGCCGAACATGCCCCTACCTAAGAGCTCGCTAGGCTGTACCCATAGCCCTCTATTTTTCTAAGTTCCATGTAGCAATCCAGGAGTCTCGTAAAATGCCCTATCCCTTCCGTCTCCACCACCGCTGTCGGCAGCCCATTCATAGAAACATAGAACATAGTCGCAGGAGTAGGCCATTCAGCCCTTAGAGCCTGCTCCGCCATTCTGTCCGATCATGACTGATCATCCAACTCAGGACCCTGTACCTGCTTTCTCTCCATACCCCCGATCCCTTTAGCCACAAGGGCCATATCTAACTTCCTCTTAAATATAGTCAATGAACCGGCCTCAACTCTTTCCTGTGGCAGAGAATTCCAGATTTTGCACTCTCTGTGTGAAGAGGTTTTTCCTCATCTCGGTTCTAAAGGGCTTCCTCTTTATTCTTAAACTGTGGCCACTCGTTCTGGATTCCCCCAACATCAGAAACAAGCTTCCTGCATCTAGCCTGTCCAATCCCTTTAGAATTTTATACGTTTCAATAAGGTTCCCCCTCAATCTTCTAAATTCCAGTTAGTATAAATATAGTCAATCCAGTCTTTCTTCATATGAAAGTCCTGCCATCCCAGAAATCAATCTGGTGAACCTTCTTTGTACTCCCTCTATGGCAAGAATGTCTTTCCTCGGATTAGGGGACCAAAACTGCACACAATACTCTAGGTGCGGTCTCACCAAGAAGCACCCTGCTCCTGTACTCAAATCCATTTGCTATGAATGCCAACATACCAGTTGCCTTTTTCACCGCCTGCTGTACCTGCGTGCCCACCTTCAATGACTGGTGTAGAATGACACCCAGGTCTCGTTGCTCCTCCCCTTTTCCTAATCGGAAAACATTCAGATAATAATCTGTTTTCCTGTTGTTGCATCCAAAGTGAATAACCTCACATTTATCCACATTAAATTGCATAATTTGCCCACTCACCTAACCTATCTAAGTCACCCTGCATCCTCCGCACAGTTAACACCGCCGCCCAGCTTCGTGTGATTCTCAAAGGTGGAAATGCTGCATTTAATTGCATTGAGCCTTGTTGTACCCCACTAGTCACTGGCTGCTATTCTGAAAACGTCCCATTTACTCCCACCTTTTGCTTCCTGTTTGCCAACTAATTCTCTGTCCACATCAATACCATACACCGAATACTGTGTGCTTAAGGTTTGCACACTAATCTCCCATGTGGGACCTTGTCAAAAGCCTTTTGAATATCTAGATATACCTCATCCAACAGCTCTCCAGTATCCACACTACGAATTACATCTTCAAAAAAATTCTGTAAGATTCGTCAGACATCATTTTGCTTTCACAAATCCATGCTGTCTTTGTCCGATGGTTTCACCGCTTTCTGAATGTGGTGTTATCACATCTTTGATAACGGTGTGTAGCATTTTCCCCACCACCGATATTAGACTAACCGGTCTATAATTCCCCAGTTTTTCTCTCCCTCCTTTTTTGAAAAGTGAGGTTACAATAGCCACCCTCCAATCCTCAGGAACTAATCCAGAATCGAAGGAGTTTTGAAAAATTATCACAAATGCATCCACTATTTCTTGGGCTACTTCCATAAGCACTCTGGGCTGCAGACCATCTGGCCCTGGGGATTTAGCTTCCTTTAAACCCATCAATTTACCTAACACCACTTCCCTACTAACATGTATTTCCCTCAGTTCCTCCATCTCACTAGACCCTCGGTCCCCTATTATTTCCGGAAAATTATTTGTGTCCTCCTTAGTGAAGACAAGACCAAAGTAGTTATTCAGTTGGTCTTTCATGTCCTTGTTCCCCATGATCAATTCACCTGTTTCTGACTGTAACGGTCCTACATTTGTCTTGACCAATCTTTTTATAATCACATTTATATGAAAGCTTTTACAGTCAGTTTTTTTTTTTATTTTCCCTGCCAGCTTGCTCTCTAACCATTTTTCCCCCCATTCCTAATTAAGCCCTTTGTCCTCCTCTGCTGGTCGCTGAATTTCTCCCAGTCCTCAGGGGTGCCGCTTTTTCTGGCAAATTAGTTTCTTCCTCGGACTTGATACTATCCCTAATTTCCCTTGTCAGCCACGGGTTCACTACCTTCCCTGGTTTATTCTTTTGCCAAACTGGGAGGAACAATTATTGTAGTTCATCCATGCGATGTTTAAATGCTTGTCATTGCATATCGACCGTCAACACTTTAGGTATCATTTTTCAGTCTATCTTAGCTAATTCAGGTCTCATACCTTCAAAGTTACCCTTCTTTAAATTCAGTACCTTTATCTCTGAATTAACTATGTCAATCTCCATCTTAATGAAGAATAAAACCATATTATGGTTACTCTTGCACAAGTGGCCTCGCACGGCAATACTGCTAACTAACTCTTCCTCATTGCTCAATACCCAATCTAGAATGGCCTGCTCTCTAGTTGGTTCCACGACACGTTGGTTCAGAAAACCATCCCGCATACATTCCAGGAAATCCTTTTCCTCAGCACCCTTACCAATTTGGTTCACCCAATCTATATGTAGATTCAAGTCACCCATTAAAACTACAGTTCGTTTATAGCACGCATTTCTAAATCCTGTTTAATGCCTCCCCCAGCCTCACTACTACTGTTAGGTGGCCTAGACACAACTCCCACCAGCGCTTAATGTCTCGTAGTATTATGCAGCTCTAGCCATATCGATTCCACATCCTCCAGGCTAATGTCCTTTCCTATTGCGATAATCTCCTCTCTCACCAGCAACGTTACCCCACCTCCTTTTCTTTCCTCTCTTTCCTCGGGAATATTGAATATCCCTGGATGTTGAGCTCCCATCCTTGGTCTCCCTGGAGCCATGTCTCTGTGATCCCAACGATATCATATTCATTAATAAGTATCTGCACATTCAATTCATCCACCTTGTTATGAATGCTCCTCGCATTGATACACAAAGCCTTCAGGCTTCTTTTTACAACACTCTTAGCCCTTATACAATTATCTTGAAAAGTTGTCCTTTTGATTCTTGCTCTGGATTTGCCTGCCTGCCACTTTTACTTTTCACCTTACTACTTTTTGCTTCTACCCTCATTTTACACCCCTCTGTCTATCTGCACATGTTCCCATCCCCCTGCCACATTAGTTTAAATCCTCCAGGACAGCAGTAGCAAACACTCCCCCTAGGACATTGGTTCCAGTCCAGCCCAGGTGCAGACCGTCCTCTTTATGCCGGTCCGACCTCCCACGAAACTGGTTCCAATGCCCCCAGAAATTTGAATCCATCTCCCCTGCACCATTTTTCATGCTAAGTATTCTTCTGAAATATCTTCCATTTCTACTGTGACTAGCACGTGGCACTGGTAGTAATCCAGAGATGATTACCTTTGTGGTCCTACTTTTTAGTTTATCTCCTAACTCCCTAAATTCACTTTGTAGGAACTCATCCCGTTTTTTAACTATATCGTTGGTACCTACGTGTACCACGACCACTGGCTGTTCACCCTCCCATTCCAGAATGTCCTGCAGCCGCTCAGAGACATCGTTGACCGTTGCACGAGGGAGGTAACATACCACCCTGGAACATCGTTTGCGGCCGCAGAAAAGCCTATCTATTCGGCTTGCAATCGAATCCCCTATCACCATAGCTCTCCCACTCCTTTTCTTTCCCTCCTGTGCCGCAGAGCCACCCATGGTGCCATGAACTCGGCTCAGCCTTCCGCTAAAGAAACATCTCCCCTAACAGTGTCCAAAACAGTATATGTGTTTTGGAAGGAGATGACCTCAGGAGCCTCCTGCACTACCTGCCTACTGCTACGCTATCTAGTGGCAACCCATTCCCTTTCTGCCTATGTAGCCTTTACCTGCGGTGTGGCCAACTCAGTGAAAGTGCTATTCACGACTTTCTCAGCATCGCGGATGCTCCAGTATGAATCCAATCGCAGCTCCAGACGCTCGATGCGGTCTGCCAGAAGCTGCAGTCGGACACACGTCCTGCACGCATAGTCGTCAGGGACACTGGAAGTATCCCTGATTTCCCACATGCTGCAGGATGAACAAACCACGGGGCCAATCTCAGCTGTCATGTCCGACCCAATACGTTGCCTCAACTTTTAAAATTCTCTCCTTTTAAAGGAACTTAGCCGGCCTTACCTGTCTTGATGTGAAGCTCGTCCTCAGCCTCTGCGCGCCGAAGCCTCTCGAGATAAAGCCTTCCTACACTGTCCCCGTCTACTCAGTCTCAGTCCGACTTACACGCGCTTGCGCAGTCGTGCCCCCGGTAAACAGCCGAAGAAAATTTCACGCAGACTCCACTCTCTACGTAAAAATATTCTGCCCTCTATACTTAATTCCAAGTACCTTAAAACCATGCCCTCTCGTGCTAGCCCTTACAACCCTGGGGAAAAGCCACTGACTATTCGCACGATCAAGTCATCTCATCATCTTTTACAATTCTATCAGGTCACCTCTCATCCTCCGTCGCTCCAAGGAGAAATGGCCGAGTTCATTCAACCTATTCTCATCAGGCATGCTCCTCACTCGGGGAAACATCCTTGTAAATCTGCTCTGCACCCATCCTGTGGTTACCCCGTCTTTCCTATTGTGAAGCGACTAGAACTGAGCACTGTTTTCCAAGTAGCGACTGTCCAGGGCACTATCTAGTTGTAACATGACCTCTCTGCTCTTAAATATGTATAAATGATTCGAATGAAAGTGTAGACGGCTGGGTTAGTAGGTTTGATATGGCGAGAGCTGGTGCTGTGGAGAACAAAGAAGACTGGCAAAGAATTCAGTGGGACATAAATCAGTTACAGATATAGTTTGGAGACCGGGCCGAGCGAGTTTAACCCGGACAAACATAAAATGTTGTACCTTGATAGGTCAAATGAAGGAAATGACACGCTATCAAATCCAGGACCTAAACAGTGTTGAAACATAGAAACATAGAGAACGTACAGCATAATACGAGCCCTTCAGCCCACAATGCTGTGCCGAACATGTCCTTACTTTAGATGGGCAGAGGATCTTGGGGTCCATGTTCACAGCTCCCTGAACGTGGATGCACAGTTTGATAGGATGGTTAAGAAGTCCTGTGGCATTCTTAGATAGATAGATAGATAGATAGATAGATAGATAGATAGATAGATAGATAGATAGATAGATAGATAGATAGATAGATAGATAGATAGATAGGTAGATAGATAGATAGATAGATAGATAGATAGATAGATAGAGAGAGAGAGAGAGAGAGATAGATAGATAGATAGATAGATAGATAGATAGATAGATAGATAGATAGATAGACAGATAGATACTTTATTCATCCCCAAGGGGAAATTCAACATACACTTATTGTAGCAAAACTAATTACATACAGTATTTAACTCAGTATAAATATGATATGCATCTAAAATCACCCTCCAAAAAACCATTAATAAATAGCTTTTGAAAAGTTCATAAGTAGTTTACTGAAGTGCATTGAGTGCTCATTTAAACTCAGTCCTAACCCCGGCACTTTAACATGTCTTGCCCCTGGTGGTTGAATTGTAGAGCCGAATGGCGTTGGGGAGTAATGATCTCTTCATCCTGTCTGAGGAGCATTGCATTGACAGCAACCTGCCGCTGAAGCTGCTTCTCTGTCTCTGGATGGTGCTGTGCAGAGGATGTTCAGGGTTTTCCATGATTGACCGTAGCCTACTCAGCGCCCTCCGCTCTGCCACCGATGTCATACTCTCCAGTTCTGTGCCCACGTCAGAGCCCGCCTTCCTGACCAGCTTATTAAGACGTGAGGCGTCCCTCTTCTTAATGCTGCCTCCCCAGCACGCCACCTTCATTTGTCGGGGCATTGAGTACAAATGTCAAGGAGTAACGTTGTAACTTTATAACAATCACTAGTTAGGCTGAATCAGGCGTATTGTATACTGTACTGCTCACCCCAGTATCAGTGCGTTGGGGAGCCTCCGGAGAGGTTTAACCGGACTCTGCTGGGATTCGGTGGTTTGTGTTACAACGAGAGGTCGGACACCTGGGTTGCTTCCTCTGGAGCGGAGGAGGCTCAGGGGGGATCTGACTGATCTCTGAAATCCGGCAGACACCTGTCGGACTTTGTGAACTCAAAGAATTTGGACTCTCGGCGATGGCGGTTGAAACTAGATAAGATTGAGGGAGGGAAGGTGTGATCGTGGTTGAAGGAGAGAGCGGATGGTGACCCAGTGGGGTCACGGCTGAATTTACACACACTCTGAATGGTCTCTCCGCAGGTCCGCATAAACAGGAGACGAACGAGAACATCGGAAATAGACGGTACCGGAAGATCTGCCTTCTCTGCCTAGTTACGTCCGTCCTTGTCGCGATAGTGGCCGGGCTGTCGATCTATGGTGAGTCGATCGAGCTTCTGGTGGAGTCAGACGTAAACAGACAGAGTGGAAAGAAACGTGAGCGTAAAACACCATAGTGACACGGACACGCCCCTCAATGTGACACTGACATATTGTTCACTGTGACGTCGACAAGTGCCTCATCGTGCCCCGATGTGACACCGACATCCCCCTCACTGTAACACCGAAACGATCCTCATCGTGACCCCGACGATCCCCTACCCGTGACACCGACACTCGGTTCAATGTGACACTGACATCCCCCTCACTGTAACACCGACACGATCATCATCGTGACGCCGACGATCCCCTACCCGTGTCACCGACACACGGTTCAATGTGACACTGACATCCCCCTCACTGTGACAGTGACACGATCCTCATCGTGACCCCGACGATCCCCTACACGTGTCACCGACACACGGAGCAATGTGACACTGACATTCCGCTCACTGTAACACCGACACACGGTTCAATGTGACACTGACATCCCCCTCACTGTAACACCGACACACCGTTCAATGTGACACTGACATCCCCCTCACTGTAACACCGACACACGGTTCAATGTGACACTGACATCCCGCTCACTGTAACACCGACACACGGTTCAATGTGACACTGACATCCCCCTCACTGTAACACCGACACACGGTTCAATGTGACACTGACATCCCCCTCACTATGACAGTGACACGATCCTCATCGTGACCCCGACGATCCCCTACCCGTGTCACCGACACACGGTTCAATGTGACACTGACATCCCGCTCACTGTAACACCGATACCCGGTTCAATTTGACATTGACATCCCCCTCACTGTGACAGTGACACGATTCTCATCGTGACACGGACGCGCACTTCACCGGGTCGCCAGGACACGCCTCACCGTGACCCCGAAGTTCCCCGACACGTGACACCGGCACAGCCCGCACTGTGACACCACAATGGAATGAGTGAGGATTTGGGTAGTGTAGACTGGGAACACAGGCAATATGGTGGGACGGTTGAGGAACAGTGGTGGACGCAAAGAATTTTTTACCCTGTTGAACAAAACTATAAACTGCAGAGACAATGGGAGAGGGGTGGGGAGAGCCTGCCTTGCATAACGAAGGAAATAAAATAAGGCATCAGATTAAAAGCTGGTGCAATAATTCGCCAAGTGTTGTGGGAAACTGGAAGACAGGGCAATCTTTATAAAGCAGCGAAAAAAAAAACACTAACGAGTAACAAAAACATGGAAGCTAGATCATGAAAACAAACTAGCTAAAAATATTTTTTTGAAATTATTTAAAGCAGAAAGGAATGGCCAAAGTGAATGTAGGTCCGTTGGCGGAAGAAAAGGGGGGAATTGATATATGGAAATGAGGAAATACCAGAGGCTTTGAATGAATACTTTGTGTCGTCTTCACGGTGGAGTACGCGCCTCACATTCCAAAGAGAGATGTCATGGATGTGACGGGAGTTGAGGGCCTCAATACAATAGTTGAGCAAACTTGTGGGCCCGAAAATAGACAAGTTCATGGTCCGGATTGAATGCATCCCAGGGTGCTGAAGGAAACGACAGAAGTTATAGTTGAGGCTTTGTGATAATTTAGCAAAATCCTCTGGGCTTTGGGCCGGTCCCAAATTTTGCGCCGAATGTCACGGTTCGAAAAAGGATTTAGGCGACAGGCATTTAACTCTAGGCCAGTTAGTTTATCATATGTAGTTGGGAAAATGCTTGAGGCTGTCTTTAAAGAAAAGATAACGAGACATCTGGAAATAAATGGATCCATGAAACAGACGCAAGGTGGATTCAGGAAAGGCAGATCCTGTTTGATAAACACATTTGAGGATATAACGTGCGCAGTGAACAGAGGGGAAGGGATGGACATTATTTACTGGATATTCAGAAAGCGTGTCGCATAATTGAGTTATCCACAAGATACGGAGTTGGGGATGATGTATCAGCATAGATAGAAGATGAGTTAATTGAAGGTAAGCAGGAATTGTGATACACGGATGTTATTGTGGTTAGCAATCCTGTGTGCCGCAGGAGCCGGTGCTGGGCCCGCAACATTCCACGATATACATTAACGATCCGCAAGAGGGCTTCGAGTGTAGTGTATCTAATTTTGCTGATGATACTAAACTGAGAGGGAAAGGGAATTGTGCAGCAGACTATCAAGAAGGCAAATGTGATGTCGACAATACCCTGACCGTGACACCGACAGGACAATCAGCGAAACACTGACACGTGCCTCACCGTGAAGCCGACAACACCTCAATATGACACCAACACACTAATCAATGTAACACTGACACGCCACTCGATGTGACAGCGATATTTGACACAATATCGTTCTCAGTATCACAGATTCGTCACTCTCTGATCACCTGCGACCGAGGCCACCAGGAAATTTGGGAACAATATCAGGAGATAAACCGGAACCAGCTGCAATGTCGACTTCAGCAAGATGAGTTGAACAAAACACTTGAATCCAGCATAACCCAGAATTCCCGCCTGGCTCTCTCCCGGAGCACCTGTCTCAAGGATATCTCCGTCCTCAACAACAACCTCTCCATCCTCGAAAACAAATTGTTCGTCCTCGAAAATGAAAACTCCGTCCTGAAAACCCATCTCTCCGATCTGAATCAAATCGAAACCAACCTCCGTCAAAAGAACAGTGACCTCGAAAATCAGTACCGATCTCTGATCAAAGAGAAGGGTCAAATCTGTCAACTGCTGACCAGCAGAAAAGGTGAGTTAACACACCAACCTCCAAACCACCTTCACCTACTACTCATCATATTAAAGAGAGGTAGGAAGATATAATTTGAATCTGGCCACCGGTGTCTGACCCGGGGAGTGTGTGATGGGACGGTGTGAACGGAGATTCACTCTGTGTCTGACCCCGGGAGTGTGTGATGGGACGGTGTGGAGGGAGATTCACTCTGTGTCTGACCCCGGGAGTGTGTGATGGGACGGTGTGGAGGGAGATTCACTCTGTGTCTGACCCCGGGAGTGTGTGATGGGACGGTGTGGAGGGAGTTTCACTCCGTGCCTGACCCCGGAAGTGTGTGATGGGAGGGTGAGGAGGGAGATTCACTCTGTGTCTGACCCCGGAAGTGTGTGATGGGAGGGTGAGGAGGAAGGTTCTCTGTGTGTCTGACACCCGCAGTGTGTGATGGGACGGTGTGAAGGGAGATTCACTCTGTGTCTGACCCCGGGAGTGTGTGATGGGACGGTGTGGAGGGAGATTCACTCTGTGTCAGACCCCGGAAGTGTGTATGGGAGGGGGAGGAGGAAGGTTCTCTGTTTGTCTGATCCCGGGATGTGTGATGGGACGGTGTGGAGGGTGTTTCATTTTGCTCGGGTTATTTGACGTACCGGGTGAGCAGATTGACTTTCCTTTGTTCCTGATTTCCAGAACAAACGTGTTCCCAGAACTGGATCAGAAGTAAAGGCCGCTGTTATTTCATATCCACCGTCTACGTTTCTTACGACGAAGCAAAACAACATTGTTCAAGCTTTGATTCAAGACTGTTTGAAATAAATTCAAATGACGAAGCGGTATGACTGACACCACTGTATGATTCCACACAAACACACGAACGTCTTCTACACTGGGGGTGAGAGGCAGTGATTGAAGCTCTGTACTCTCTTCAGACACAAAGTGAAAATTCATCTGCACCTCCCCATCACACACACCCGGTGTCAGACACAGAGTGATTATTCCTCTACACCGCCCATCACACAGTCCCGGGGTCAGACACAGAGTGAATCTCCCTCCACACGGTCCCATCACACACTCCCAGGGACAGACACAGAGCGATTATTCCTCTACAAGGTCCCATCAAACACTCCCGGGGTCAGACACAGAGTGAATCTCCCTCCACACCGTCCAATCACACACTCCCGGGGTCAGACACAGAGTGAATCTCGCTCCACACCGCCCCATCCCATACTCCCTGGGTCAGTCACAGAGTGAATCTCCTTCCACACCGTCCCGTCACACACTCCCGGGATCAGACTCATAGTGAATCTCTTCGCATTCTGTCCCATCTCACGCACCCGGAGTGAATCTCCCTCCACACCGTCCCATTACACACTCCCGGGGACAGACACAATCTCAATCTCTTCGCACTCTGTCACATCTCACGCAGCCGGGTACATGCACTGAAAGATTCTCCTTCCAAGCATTTATAGACGATAATTCATTTCACAGAGTTTTATTTCCAACTCTATTCTCTACCGTTACCGGACATATTGGATCGGAAAATGTGAAGACAGGTGAGTTTTGGACTGGCGCAGGCGTGTGGTGTTGGAGTGGGCGAATGGGATCCATCTGGGGAATAACACGAGACTGTGCTGTTGGAATGGGACAATGGGATTAGTTTGGGGATTAATTCATGGCTCTGGGGGGGGGGGTGCAAGACAGGGTTGTAGGAATGTGTGTGCGCTATTTTTTTTTCTCTCTTATGTAATTGTTTAACCCTCTTTGACAGGAACGTGGAATCTAATATCCTGTATACTGTGAAAGATAGAAAACCCACCTGCACTCGGTGTAAAGCGTACGGATGGACTTACAACTGTAGTGATGGACACTATTTCATCTGTGAGAAGTCTGCTCCTTTGTCCCCGGATGTTCTTGAAAAGATGCTTGATCTCTGTCAAGATCCCATGGGTGCACTTTGAGTCAAGTGACGACCCCTCTTTCCACAACCCCCGCATCTCTCCCTAACTCTCACTCCCCTATCCTCTCCCAATCTCCCAACCTCTCTGCCCCATTCTCCTGGCTCACTCTCGTCCCCATTCTCTACCCCGCTCTCCTTCGCAACTCCTCTCTATACCCAACCTGCCCGCTGCTGATCTCCATCTCCCACTCTGTTTCCCCTTTCCTACCCCGTCCTTATCATAGTCCCGTCCTTTCCGCTCTCCCTTCTCTTTCCAGCCTATCTTTCCCTACTCACTGCACACCCACTCTCATCTGCATTCTGTGCCCTCTGTCTATTGATTACCCCAACCTTGCGGAAAATGTCTCTGCACATTCACCCTATCTGTGCCACTAGTGGATATATACGCCCCTGCCAGGCCATCTCTACCCTCCAAAGGAATAAAGTCACATCTTTCCTTACTTCTCTCCATAACTCAGTCTATCGAGTTCTCTAAACAACCTCGTATATCTCCTTCCGCACTCTTTTCCAGCTCAGTGGCATCTTTGCAACAGCAGTGGCACCAAAACGCAAGCACGAACGTCTTGTACAATTCCAACGTGTCCTGGTGAATCCAGTGCTCAGCGCCCTGAGTGATGACGGTCCGGGTGTCGAATCTCCTGTCTAACGGTGTCGCTTGTTGTCCACCATAATCACCGCCTGATTTATTATCTGAGACTGGTAAATAACCTGTAATTTGTTTATTTGCAGCATCATTATCATTAAAGTGCTAAAATATAAGATTAAAGTCAATCAAAAAGAAATTATAAATACTGCAAGAAGGTGAATATTAAGTCAGTGTTTATGTGTCGAGGAAGCGCTCGCAATTTGATGACGGAGGGGAAGCAAATCATTTAATTCGTTGAATATCGGTCATCAGGCTCCTGTATCCCCTCCCGGACGGTACAAGTGAGCACAGGGCAGTTCCCGGGTGGCGGGGGTCCACAATGATGGATGTGATCTTCTCGGTGTATCGCCACATGCAGATGTCCACTTTGGCTGGAAGGGTTGTGCTCGTAGTGGGTCCGTAACCCTCTGCAGCCACCGGCGACCCTGGGTGTTGCCGCCTCCACACGAGGCGGGCATGCGACACGCCAGAAAGCTCTCCACCGCTGCCATCCATTCCGTGACGGGAGAGCTACCGATGGCGGTGAAGGCAAGTGCCGAGTCCGGTCCAGAATGCACTCCGAATCAGGCACGAAATAAACAGGTCGTCAATGGTGAAATCCAAAGGTAAAGTCACAAAGAGCGGCGCAATAAATGGATCTCTTACGGTAGAGCACTGAGTGCTCAGCACGGGACTTTACCGATAGACATCCCATGGCGGAACATTGGTTCAGAATAGCTGGCAGTCTGAGTCTAAGAGGGAAAGTGACAGCGAGGAATGGGAGTGTTGAAATCTGAATGCCTGAGGCCGTTCAGTCGGGATACGACACCTCATTCCCGTCTGCCTGAATGTGTTGACCCAGTGTAGATCCTCAGAGATGCTGACTCCCAGATTCACAGGAACTTCCAATCAGAGGATAGTGGCGCAATTCAGCCAATTGGCTCATCGGGTCTGCTCCAGCATTTGATCTTGGCTGATCCACTTCAGTCTGAGTCCCAGTCAAAGTCTGACATAACGATGCCCAGTAAACTCTCCTCCACGGCCGCTGGAGGCAACGAATTCCACAGACTCACATCTCTCCGGCTCCCAATCTCCGTGTAAATGGACATCCCTCCATTCTGAGGTCGAGCTCGCTTGTTTTAGTATCGCCCCCGGCCCCACATTATGAAGCCTCCTCTCCACAGCCACTCTATCGAGATATCCAACATTTCACAGGTTTCCGTGAGGTCACCCCTCATTCTTCTGAATTCCATTGAGTACGGACCCGTAGCAAAAGCTCCTCCTCTGATAAGCGTTTCAATCCCGGAATCATTTCCGTTCACCCGCGTGGAACCCACTCCACACTCGTTCAGTGTCGGACATCGATATCTCCTCCCTGATGGTACAAGTGGGCACAGGGCAATTCCCGGGTAGCGGGGGTCATGAGTGATTTATGTGATCTCGAGCTGTGTCGGGTTACATCCTGGTGCTCCTCTATATCACGGTTTCTGATGAGTTCCAATCACTCTCTTCTCTGTCTACAGAACAGCGAACGTAGATCAGAGAGGAGAACAGACACTTCGGCTCAGAAATGTGATATATCAAGCAAACAAATCCCTACTTCTGACACCAACTCCGTCTCCCTCAGTTCCCTGCACACACAAGTGCCTGTTGAAGACCCCCTTAACCGCCTCTCTGAATCGCCCTCCACCACCAGCGCTGGCAGAACGTTACAATCACAATCCACTCTCTGTGACAACAGAAAGTTACCAAACTCATATCCCTTGAAATTACCCACTTTCATCTTGATACGATCCCTCTGCGATTAGACATTCCATCCTAGAGCTTAAAATATCTGCTGTCTGCTTTATCTGTGTCTCTCGTAATGATAAAAAAACAACTGTCAGATGTTCCCTCAGACCGCCCCGCTCCAGACAAAAGAAAATCTCTATTCGTGGCAACGCCACAGTGAAACCTTTGGTATGTCTCCAAAAAAATCCATACTCTTCCTGTAACGGGGCGACAGGAAATGAATTAGTGAACTCGGGAACGTCAGCCCCAGTTACAATCCCAATCTACTTTGTCCGTCTGTTACTCTGCACCACAATCTGGTACACTGTTGTCTTTCTCTCCTTCAAAACTTCCCACTGTTGACCGTATGGGCCAGTCCCTTCGACACTGAGGTTCAATAGCGCTTGAGCTCCAACGTACCAACTACCCCTTTGCCAGGAAACATCCGGTCCGAATCTGCACTTGCCAGATCATTCCTGACCCCAATAATGTTGGCCTTCCTCCAATTCAGAAACGGCACCGAAGGTCATACCTGTCCATTTCCATAATGAGCTTACATCTAATGGCATTACCATCACCAGATGCAAATTGGTCCCCGACACAAACTTATATCCCCGCCTGTTCCCATTCCGCACTAGAAAATAAATTGGTGCACTCACTCGTTAGGACTTTATACGTATTGATAAAGGAACTTTTCTTGAGAACATTTGACAAACTACCAAACTCGTCCTTTGACTATCTGGGGCTCACACCCAATACCTAAAAAATTGAAATCACACTTTATCACAACCTTATGTTTCTTGCAAGAGACTGCGAACTCCCTACATTTTTGTTCCTCTGAACCCACAGGACTGTTCGGTTATCGATAATGTAGCCCCATGACTGAGACCATACCTTTCTTATTTTTCAGTTCCGACTATAAAACCGCACTGAGACGAGACGGGGCACTGCCGTGATGTTATCACTGACTTGTAAAACCGACTCTTCGCTCTTGAAATATTCCCAGATTAGCACGACTGAAACAGCGGAAACGGGAATTTTGAGCAAACGGTACTGTCCCTGTTGCAGTCAAGTTTCACTAATATCTGCAGTGTCAGGCTTAGAGGCGTTAACCCCTGCACTGAGCGCATCTGCACTTCGAACAATACTTATTGAATTGAAACGTACGCAGCTCAGAACAGGAGTACCCGCAGGCTCCACTTATTGCTTCATTACTTTGCCTGTGTTCTTAACAACGTTTGTCCCAACAACCACTCAAATATCTGTAATGGCGTTCTTGTTTTCATCCCCTGCAAATCTGGTTTTTACCACCGCTTCCCATCTTTTGATGGCAAAACTGACCGCTGGGATATTAGTTTCAATCGAGTTCAGGTGTATATTGAGAGAGTTGCACATTGGAGAGGAAAGGAAAAAGCTGAGCAAGTTGGGTCGGGGAGGCTCGGCCTCCTGCAGGGGTCTGTGTTGCCCCCCAGTGTTCACTCGGCAGAATACAATCTCTGATGTGAAGAATAGTAGATTACCGTGGCCTTCAAAGTGACCAGGGACTTCAAGCTGCATAAATGTGTGTGTGTGTGTGTGTGCGTGTGTGTGTGTGTGTGCGTGTGTGTGTGTGTGTGTGTGTGTGTGTGTGTGTGTGTGTGTGTGTGTGTGTGTGTGTGTGTGTGTGTGTGTGTGTATACATAAATACTGCTTGAATCTATTTCACTGATATCCTACATATGCTTGCTATCTTTTTATTTTATACATATTATGTATGAATTGTGCCGTGCGGGACTGTTGGTGTTGTGTTTTGCAGCTTGGCCCTGGCTGTATTCATGGTCATTCCTGTGTGACGGAATTGCAATTAAACTTAAATGGAATTGAATTGAAATGATATGAAACCGTCTCGTCTGTAGATGTCGCACCTTCCGTGGAAGAGAGACCGGTGATACACATATCTGAAGACCTGGATCCAACCCTAGCGCTTTAGCCACTTCTTAAACTGAATGTTATTTCTATTTTTCCTCACCTGCGCATACATAAGTTTAAGTCTTCTTACCTCTATATATATATAATCTATACATATATATATACCCTGCAAATACCTATATATATATAGGTATTGCTGCTGCTTTGACTGCGATTATAAAGAAGGAAACGATAATTATACTGAAAACATATCAAACAAAAGCTTATTGCCTCTCTGATCCAAGACTTCCCTCCTTGAAGATTCAAAGAGATAAACCCTCTGACTTCAACTCAAATCCAATTATCCAATTTCCCACCACTCTTTCCCTCGTCCGTCTCAGCTCTCTCTCTCTCTCTCTCTCTCTCTCTCTCTCTCTCTCTCTCTCTCTCTCTCTCTCTCCCTCTCACACACACACACACATTCAAACACCGAGTGAGTATCTCTCCACACCGTCCCATCACATATTCACTGGGTGATGCTCCCCCCACACAATCCCATTACGCACGTCCGTTGTCAGACAAGTGCTGAAGCTCCCTACGTATTGTCCCATCATACACTACCGTGGTCTGTCACATATAGAAGCTCCCTCCACAACGTCACATCACACATTCCCAAGGTTAGACACTGAGTCATGCACCCTCCACACCATCCCATTACGCAATTCCGTTGTCAGACAAGTACTGAAGTTCCCTACAGACAGTCCCATCACACACTACCGTTGTCAGTCACAGACAGAAGCTCCCTCCACAAAGTCACATCACACATTCCCAAGGTCAGACACTGTCATGCTCCCTCCACACCATCCCTTACGCACTTCCGTTGTCAGACAAGGACTGAAGATCCCTCCATACTGTCGCATAACTCACTACCGTGGTCAGTTACAGAGAGAATCTCCCTCCACAACGTCACATCACACATTCCCAAGGTCAGACTCAGAATGAAGCTCCCTCCACACCTTCCTTCTCTGTGACAACAAAAACTTGCCAAACTTATCTCCTTTGAACGTCCCGACTCTCACCTTAATGCAGGTACTCTGGGATTAGACATTTACACCCTAGGGTTAAAAGATACAAGTTATCTGGTCTACTTGTGTCTCGTATTGTTATAAACCTCAAAGAGAAACTTAACTCGTGGTTAAACCTATCCTTTTCCATAATTACCCTGTATCTGATGGAATTACCCTCACGAGATGCAAAGTGTTCGCCGACACAAACTTTTGTCCCCTGGCGTGTCCTATTCGATAGGATGAGATCAGGTATGGCACTCTCTCATTGGGACATTAATCTACTAATAAAAGAACCTTTTCTAACTGAATAAGAAAACTATCCCAGTGGTCCTTTCACAGTGTGAGGCTCACAGTCAGTACCAGGAGTGTTAAAATCACCCGGTGTCACAACCTGATGTCTCTTACAACAGACTCCGAACTCTCCACAGGTTTGTTCCTCTAAATCCCCAGACTGTTCGGTGGTCGATAATATAGCCCCCTGAACGAGTTCATACCTTTATTATTCCTCAGCTCCAGCTTGAAAGACTAGCCTCAGCCTAAATTATCTATACATTACTACGACTAAGGCAGCGGTAAACAGGAAGGCTGAGCTGACAGATCTCCTCTCCTGCAAACAAGACTTACTAATGGCTAAAACATGTTTCCAGTCGTTGTCACCTACCCTGAGCCCATCTGCCTTTCGTACAATACTTCCTGCATTGAATCGTGCGCTCCTCAGAATACGTGTCCCAGCAGGCTCACCCTTTGCGTCCTGAGTTTGTTCAGCTGTTACCAACATTTGTCCCATCCGACTCCACTATCTGTTATGCCAATTTGGTTTTCATCCCCTGCAACTCTACACCGACCCCTATTTTAATGACAAACCTTTCCGCTGGGATGTTAGACTCACCACAGTTCAGGTAGAAACTGAGAGAGTGCAAATGATAGATCTGCACAACATGGGGGTGGTGCGTCGTGGCCTCCGGAACTTAGCCTGTGCTGCCCCCCAGTGTTGGTTCGGCAGAAGACAAGCACTGTTGTGGTAGATTGTAGATTACGGAGGCATTCAAATTGCGTCGGGCCTCAAGCTGCCAATGTATAAGCGCGTGTGTGTGCGCGCCTGTGTAAATATTGCGTGAATGCATTTATCTGATATCCTACTTGTGCTTTCTATTTTTCTATTTGGTTCTATGTTATTTGTGCTTTGTGCCGTGTGTGACTCTTGGTATTGCGCTTTGCTGCTTGCTCCTGACTGGCATTTATGTATGAGTTCACACCTTCCATATAAGAGAACCCCGTGATCGACATATCCTAAGCCCGCGTTCCGACCCCAGCTATTTAGCCATGTGGTAAACGCAATGTTCGTTCTATTTCTGGCTACAGCTGCACATATATAACTTTGCAGAAACGCCCAGCTCCTCCTACCAATATTACTGGTACCCATAATGACCACTTTCCATCGAGGAATCTCGTTCTCGTTCACAGAACCTCTTTTCTGTTCCCATAACAAAGAAGTCCCGATCGCTACAGCTCGTCCCATTTCCACCTTCCCACCCCTTATACCCTGCTCAGTGACATAACCGTACACAGTGCCAGAGACACCAATCCCCAGAACTCCGGCGTTCTAATAACATGGAATTGTGTGTCGGATTCAGAGATTGATCGTGTGTTTGTGTTCAGATGACGTTCAGGAAAGAGGAGAGAATTGGAAGAGGAGCAGGATGATATTGATGGGAGCAGGGACATGGTCGTGAGAGAGCTCACGGGGAATAAGTTGTGCCGAACCGAACGAGCAACCTGTCCGTACAGAGCAGTGAAGAGCCACAGAACCATGAGATCGATATCTGGTGGAGGGGGTCCCCCTTCTTCCCCAAAATTCCATATCTGTGTTGAGGAGGGAGAGTGTTGATGGAAACGTGGAGGGCTGTAGGGGATAGAGTCGGTCAGGGAGACGGACAAAATGAGTTGGGGAAGGAAGAGATAACGTAGACGACGAGGGCTGCAGGAAATAGATCGGTGAGGGAGCCGGGTTGTGCAAAACAAAATGCTGGTAACGGAAGCGGGACAGAGTGTTGATGATGTCCTGTCTGACGGTGACGAGGTTGGTCGCCGGGGAAGGAGGATTGACGACGAAGTGTGTTGTGGGGGACGAAGCGGCTGATGGAATCAGGGAATGGTATAGTGACTGCTGGTGCTGACAGAGACGGGCGGTGTGGAAGAGCAAGGGGGTTCAGGGAGCCTTGCAAGTGTGAAGGGAAAGGATAGGTTGACTGGACCGGGGAGTGTGCATAGGAGGGAGTGATTGACAGAGAAGGTGGAGGGGGAGAATTTGGGATGAAGGAGTGACTGACATGGGTAGCGGTCCAGAGGAGGGAGCGAGTCACGCATACGGGAAGGATTTTAATGGAGGGATAGCGTGACGTAGAACGATTAGGGTGTCGGGGCGGTTGGACATGACGGACACGTGGAGGGGTGCAGTTGAGAAAGTACAGGAGTTGTGAAGTTAAGTTGCAGTTGAACAAGTCGTTGGAGATGGGCACATTGGTCGGCTCTGCTTATCCCCTTCTCTTCTGTGTCATCTGTCACGAAAGTCGTTGTAAGAATCATCCTTCAGGTGGATGAACACTCGCAAGTCATCGGGTTCCTATGGTGTACATGGTAGGGCACTGAACACCTCTCCCGTTCAACAGGCTGGATTGTTCAAGGCGTCGGTGGCGAGGAAGGCAAATACAAGGTTAGCATTCATTTTCAAAGCCAGGATTTTATTTTAAGACATTGGTGAGGACTTCGCTGGAGTGTTTTAAGCAGTTGTTGGCCTCTTGAGTAATTCAGCCAGATGTGATTACATTAGAGATTGTTGAAAGAAAGTTCACGGACTTCCGGTAAGATGACGATTATTTCGTCACCAAGCTTTGGCTCCGTTTCCTTTCTTACCTCCGCACTTTTTACCTCTTTTTTTTCCCACTCCATTTTTTTTGTTTGTTTTTGTTTAGTTTCTTTTAACTTTCAAATTTGAAAACGTTCCTTTGTGGAGTCTCGCTTTAGGTACAAGAATTGGACAGTAGATGGCGCCCTAGCGCAATGAGTGAGCAAACGGATGAATCGCAAAAATGCTTTTTTAAGAGCGGCTCCAGCAATTGGAGAATCATTCTGCTCTGTGCCTCTGCATCCTGCTTCTTCAGGGCGACTAAGCCAGTTGGAACTGTCCCAAAAGAGGCACTGAAAAGAACGACAAACAGGTGCTGGCTGGGGATTAGGGGGTTGGAGGTGGCTCAGAAGAAATAGATACACAGTAATATGCTCTTCATCTTGTTGCTGATACTTCTTGCTTATTGACTTGTTTTTACTATTGTTATTGATTTCCATAGTTGATCTTTTGAATATTGTTGCTTTGTTTGCTTTTGTACGTCTTTATTTTTGCTGCGGTCTTTCATTCAGTCTGCAGCGTTTCGTCGATTAAACATTCATGCCCACAGTAAACGGAATCTGCTGTTAGGCCATGAGGTAAGGAATTGCAGAAAATACCACTGAAGCACAGGGAAAATGGCATCACATGATAATCCCATTTACAGTAACAAAGTTGATATACCACCATCTCCGATCCTCTGCCCGTTCCTACGACAGGCTGCAGCCGGTAGAAAACGTCCCTCTCTGAAGTTGTCCGCCTCTCTGGTATTTGACATATTCAGCTTCGCTGAGGTCTGAGTATACGGTGCCTGTAGAAAGTGCGAAAGCCGCTTGGAAGTTGTACAGTTTGTCAACGCTGAATCACAGTGGATTTAACATGACTTTTATGATACTGATCAACTGATAAAAATGACACGTCGTGCAAAGAGAAAACAGATCTGAATGACTAACACAAAATCATTGATTGCATCGGCAATCGCCTCCTATAATATGAAACACCAAATCGTCTCTGAAGCAACCAATTTGTTTCAGAAGTCACGTGATTGAAGAACTGAACTTTGCCACACGGTGCGAGCAGACTCACCTGCAGCTTAATGTGAAAAAGACTAAGGAGCTGGTGGTGAACCTGAGGAGGACAAAGGCACCGGTGACCCTTGTTTCCATACAAGCGGTCAGTGTGGACATGGTGGAGGATGGCAAATACCTGGGGATAAGAATCGACGGTAAACTGGACTGGTCAAAGAACACTGAAGCTGTCTACATGAATGGTCAGAGCCGTCCCTACTTGCTGAGGAGACTGAGGTCCTTTAACGTCTGCCGGACGATTCTGAAGATGTTCTACGAGACTGTGGTGGCCAGCGCTATCATGTTTGCTGTTGTGTGCTGGGGCAGCAGTCTGAGGGTAGCAGACAGCAACAGAATCAACAAACTCATTCGTAAGACCAAAGATGCTGTGGGGATGGAACTGGACTTCCTGACGTTGGTGTCTGAGAAGAGAAAGCTGTCCAAGTCGCATGCCATCTTGGACAATGTCTCCCATCCACTCCATAATGTACTGGTTAGGCACAGGAGTCCGTTCAGCCAGGGACTCATTCCACCAAGAATGTGCGGGGGTAATAACACAATGCTTTATTTCAATATTTTACAAGGAAACAGATTTTGGATAATCAGGACTTAGTATTTAGTGCATAAATACGTTAAAACATTTTGAAGTCAAGGAACAGCAGTGCTGGGCCTCCAAAATAAGTTGGCTAGGTCCACGGAAACTCATGGAATTCATCCCATGGTTATTGAAAGAGGGAGGAAGGAATATTTCTGGGGTTTTGATTGGCTTACTCATGTCCCCTCCAGCCATAGGTGACGTCCCTGAGGAATGGCCAGTGACAATGTTTTATCTCGTTTGTAAAAAGGGAAACGGTAAAAATTCCATAAATTATGGATAGGTAAGACTCATTTCAGTTCTATCGACATAGGAGGCAAACATCCGTATGTACAGGATTTACGAGAGTTGAAAAAAACAGCCAGATTAGGAAGAGCCAGCTTGGCTCTGTACGGGGCAGACCTTGTCTTCCAATTTGAATGAATATTTCAACATGGTGACGAAAGGGATTGATGAGGGTAGCACAGTGGATGCAGTCTGCATGGTTTCAGGCAGGTGTTTGACATACTCCCTCAAGAGTGGCTAATACAGAATCTGAAGAGGCACTGTGCCACCACAGTATGAAGTGCACCCACTGCTCTCCGTGTAAAGGGCTTGCGCTTTAGAGTTCATTTCTAATCATTTGACGATCCTACGTTACTCTGCGTATGTCTCAAAGTAATATTTTTGTGTCGTCTGTCAGATCATCTGTCAACTTTTTTGCATACATCCGAGTTATTTATGTACATCAGAAATCCCGGAAGAGCTCACTTTCGAACATTACCTGTCGACCTATATTTCTCCGTTGTGATTAAAATGCGATTCATGCGGGTGCTAATCGGGGCCGTCCACAGCCGTAATGGATCTACACATGACACTGAGGAAATGGGATAGTTTGCGGCGGATTGGGAGAAGTGTCACCGAGGATTAATGCGGTCCTGACAACGCCGAGTTAACTTTGCCATGAGTTTTAAGGCCGATTTCACCGTCTCCTTTAGCTGCACCCTGAACCTGGCCTGGACCGCGGCGTAAAGGGCCGTGTTGGTGCAGCAGCTCAGCAGTTGCAGCATGTAGCCCAGCTCCCACAGAGAATTCGGGGGGATCACGTCAATGAAAAACTGCAGGCTATCCCATACGGAATACACCGTCACCGGAGCCCACAGCAGGATGAAATTCCCCGACATCACCAGCAGTAACAGGAGGGATTGCCTGCGGTTTTTCATCTCCGGGTCGGCGGGCGTCTCGCCATCGTGCGAACCACGGAGCCTTCTCCGTGCTCGGCTGGCCACTAAGACGTGCCTGATTGTTAAACTGTTGAGCAGCAGAATAAGGACAAAGGGGAATATTGTGGTGAGGAGAAAATGAATCAGTGTGAATTTTGCCCTCTGAGATGGGTAAAATCGAAATGAGCGCATACAGAGCACGGACGACATAATCATCGAATATGTCCCATCAAGCAAAAAGTACCAGAAAATGTTTTTTCCACAGCTGAGCAGAGTCACAGTCCCCAAAACCAGAGCCGCCCCTCTCCCGGTGCAGTATTTTCGTTTCAGCTTCTGAAAACAAATGGCGATAGATCGATCAAAGGTGAAAGTGACGGTGAACCAGACAGAACAGTCCGTGGCGGCGTAGAGCAGGACGGCGTGTATATTACACACAGAAACACGACGTGACCATAAATGTAAGTCTACTATTATGTAAGTCATTGGAATCTTGCTCAGTATCAGATCGAAGAGAACGACGAGCTGATCGGCGGCGACCATGGCAACCAGGTACATTGTGACGCCTTTGGAGAGTCCGCACTTTCCCCGCGACAGGATGACGATTGTCACCGTGTTCACTGAGTGGAGAAAAATAAGGAAGATTAACGCAAACTTGGATGGAAACATTCTCTGAAAACAATAATTTTAATCAAGAGCACATCCGAGAGCAGAGATGAATATCGAATTAATGTATCTGCTAAGGAGATTATCGGGAGCCATTACTAAATATGTAATGATTATAATGCGCCTTCTGAAGTTCAGGAGAATGAAAGGAATCTCATCGTAACCTGTCGAATATTGAGAAGCCCAGATGTCGTTGACGTGGAGAGGCAGCTTCTGTAGTGGGGGAGTCTGCAGATTCGTCGAGCTGTCAAAGGATACTGGGAGAGGGCGCCAGAAAGTGGTTGAGAGGGATAATAAACACTCTGTGATTAAATGGCGGAGAGGGCTCGGTGCCCGAATGGCTGAATTCAGCTGCCTTGCCCTATGGTCTCAGCAGGAATCTCAATGGATGGCTGGAACATATTCAGATATTTGGCGTCAGAAGAAGGAGCTGAGACCGGGAAGTGTTAAGAGAATAATTGAACTGATTAATATACCATGTATCACGGTGACAGAAATTCAACTCCCCTCAACTGGAAACACGGCAGAAGTTGAGAATATAGCAACATTAGTAAAAGAAGCAGGAGTGGTCAGTCTGATCAGACTGGCAAGATCTGGCAATGAAGATGATCATGCCTGATCCAGAATATTCGAAACATAGAAAACCGGCGGCACAATACAATTGTGCCGAAAATTTACCCCCTCTAGAAATTACTAGGCTTACAATTAGGCCTCTATTTTTCTATGCTCCATGCACCAATCCAATAGAGTCTTAAAATCTTATCCTCCTCCACCGCCGCTGATGGCAGCTCATTCCACCCACTCACCAGTCTCTGCGTTAAAAGAACCTTACCCCAACATCTCCTCTGTACCTACTCCCCAGCAGCTTAAACCTGTGTCCACTTGTGACAACTATTTCAGCCCTTGGATATACAGCATAAAAAGTAGTGGTTCCAGCACCGACCCCTGCGGAACACGTCTAGTCACTGGCAGCCAATCAGACACGCATCCTTTTATTCCCACACGCTGCCTCCTACCAATTAGCCAATGCTCTAACCACAGAAGCATAGAAAACCTACAGCACAATACAGGCCCTTCGGCCCACAAAGTTGTGCCAAACATGTCCCTACCTTAGAAATTACTAGGCTTACCTATAGCCCTCTATTTCACTAAGCTCCATGTACCTATCCAAAAGTCTCTTAAAGGACCCTATCGTTTCCGCCTCCACTGCCGTTGCCGGCAGCCCATTCCACGCACTCACCACTCTGAGTAAATACTTACCCCTGACATCCCCTCTGTTCTTCCATTTGCCCTTAACAAGTGGATGACCTCGCATTTACCAACTTTACACTACATCAGCCAGACGACGGTACATTCGCTGAACATATTAATATCCCTCTGCTTGCTGTCAGTCTCCTCCGCAATCTCTGTGTCGGCGATAGATCGTGACAGTGATGATGCCGGCGTGACCTCATGCTTTTAACTGGTGAGACGTTGGAGCTACATATTTATTCATTTATTTTCGTTAATACTACATTCTGCCATCACCTGTGACCTAGCAAAATGAACGCCATCACGCCTGTGTCGAACTCCATCTCTGTAGGCCTCCGTTAGTCTGGATAGACCATGGGTAGTTCCCAGGGCGCAAGCCTGGACAAGGGTTTATTTTTTTATGGAAGACCAGCAGTTACCCAAGCTGTAGGTCACCCCTCTCCACGTCACCAACGTTGTCCAAGGGAAGGGCATTAGGACTCACACAGCTTGGCACCAGTGCCGTCGCAGAGCAATGTGTGGTTAAGTGCCTTGCTCAGCGACACACAAGCAGCCTCAGAAAAGGCTCGAACTAGCGATCTTCAGATAACTAGCCGAACGTCTTAACCATTTGGCCACGGGCCAGCAGGTCGATCTACCTCTTCACTGCGCAGATTTGCCTCCTATCAAAAACCTGTTGTAACTCTTACAAGCCTCCACACTATCCAGAACACCCCAATCTTGATTTTTATTCCCAAATGTACTAACCCATCGCTACACCTCCTTATCCAGATCATTTATACAAATCACGAAGTGTAGGGGTACCAGAACAGATCCTTGACGCTCACCACTGTTCAACGAAATCAATGCAGAATATGACCGTCTACAACAACACTTTGCCTTCTGTGGGCAAGCCATTTTTGGATCAACATTGCAAATGCCCCCTTGGATGAATCAGATGCCTCGTTGGACCCCACGCCTTGCATGGGGTACCTTATCAAACACACTCAGCCAATGTTTGCTGAAGCGATACCGATTGTAAAGATCTGTCTTGCAATTAGAGAGTCGTTAGGGGGCAGGTATTAAAGAGAAGCCGACTTATATTTTTCAAATTTAAATATGAGGAAGACGAGACACTTACCAGGAAGAGCTACAATGGCGAGTACCGGGTAGTAAACCAGTTTGAATGTCATAAGCACAACAGTGATTCGAGAGTCCAAAGTCAGCCATTCGAAATTTTCAAAAAGATATTGAATCGCCAAGAAAATATTCTTAGTATTTCCCGTACCGTTGCGCGATGTACTTCTAAGATTATAATCCATTGCTGGGATAGTCCAGATTCCTGTTTCCGATCCAGCCTCTGTCTTGTCTCTGTCTGCAGCCGCTGGTCTCTGATAGCGTAGACTGGCGGCTCTCACGGAAACTGTTGTTGCGAAGGATACCGGACCTATTAATAGACCAGGCAACCGGCAGCCACACCTCGGTGACGTCGACAATCCCCCGGGACTCTCTCTTAATTAGGTTCCACGGAATGACAGGTGCAATTAACTCTTGATCTGTAGACCGGTAGAGAAGCGATAGAAATCAGATTGAAAGTGTGTCTGATAATCCCAGCAGTCTGCTGTCCACGGATACGTGCCTTTTCTGTCACAGGACACAGAATTGAGAGAAATATTGACAGACAGCTAGACTCTGATAGACAAACCGTCTGGAAAGGAAGGTCCACGCAACCAAAATAAAAATAATGATGTAAACAGATTAAAATAATTATTGGATAGATAGTTTTTTTAAAAAAATAATATTTGCATACGCAAAGACAATTCAAAAATAATGATTGTTCAGGGAAAGTGTATTGACCAGCGCCCAGTCGGGTCTCTTTGTGATTTGGGAGGAGAGAACTTCAGTCAGCGCGGGTATAAAAGTCGAAAGCGGGTCCTTACGGTCAAAAGCAGCTGTGATCAGCGACTGTGCGACGTTTGAGGTTAATCTGCAACAGAAAGGCAGGGGAAACGCAGTAGCCATCATCTGAGTGTACCATCCAACAGGTGATGTTCAGGCTCCTGCTTGTCGAGGCGTCAGCTCAGGGAGGTTTCATTCAAAGCAGGCAAAGATAAGTAAAGCACTGGGCTAAGACTTTTTTTTTTCCTTCCCTTCTTTATATTTGATCAGGTAGGATAACAGAGACGCCAGGCAGGATAGCTGAATGCTCCCCTTGCGGGATCTGAGAAGGCATAGAAAAATCCAGTAACCCTGACGGCGACAGAAGCGAGAAGCTGCAGCTTCTGAAAATCCGCGTTAAAGAGCTGGAGGTAGAACTGTACGAGCTCTGGAACATTCGGGAGTCTGAAGTGGTGATGGACAAGACATATAGAGATGTAGTTACACCCAGAGCGCAGGGTACACGAGACTGTGTGACAGTCATGAATGAGAAACTGCTGAAGGGGCCAGCACAGAGTTCCCATGTGGCCATCTCTTCAACATTTTGGATAGCGTCGCTGAGTTTCGGGGCGGGATCATCATCTAAAAATGTCCAGTCACAGTGTTCAACTCTCATGCACTTATTTTGCCTCAGAGACTCAGAAGGGGAGTGGACGTTGGGTGGTGTCCTTGTGAGTTTGGTGGTGGGGGGCGGCAGAATGAATATCACGCTGCGGTGATAGGATATTCGTTAGTGGTGCGGACAGGTGGTTATGTCGGCGACAACGTTAGGGATATCTCAGATCGAGTCCTCACCATTCTGAACTGGGTGTGTGAGCAGCTGGAAATGGTTGGCCATTCAGTTACCAATGACATGGGGACTTTGTGTGACCAAGTACTGCATCGCCAGTTCCGGGAGTTCAGAGCGAACAGGCAGGACCTTCCTGGATTTGCTAATGGTGCACCGAGATTATGAGGCCGGAAACAGGAAGACTGTTGAGATTAATGGTTTACTAAAGAGATGCTTTTATATCCCATTTCTCTGGAAATGGATGCTGATGTTGCATTTGGCTTCCCCACCGTTCTGCAAATATTCCTGAAGGGAATCTTCCCAAAAGGCTCTGCACCTCTGCTTGTTTCACTGTTCTCTCCTTTTTTTTAAAATAGGCTAGGCCTATACAGAGAGTATACAGTTTATTCAATGGCGAAGGAGTTGTTTTTTATATACAGTTTCTCAGAAAATGAATTGGAACATGCATTTTGCTCCCTCACCACTGAATCAATCTGCAGAATTTCATGTGTCTCTGCAGCTCTGATTTTTCAATTCAAATGTTCTTCCCATTTACGAAATAGTCCACGCCTTTATTCCGTCTGCAAAAGAGTAATACTGGGCACTTTCCTACATTATATTCCTTCATAATTCCTTGTCTCTTCTCCTATCTGTCTAGTTCCTTCTGCAAGCACCCTGCTTCCTCAACTCTACCTGCCCTTCCATCTACCTTTGCATGGGACTCAAATCCTGCTATAAAGTAACCAAATCCTTCCTTCAATCATTGACGTACAACGCGATAAGAAGCGGTCCCGGCACCGATTGCTTCGGAAGTCCACTGTTCACCGCCATCCAATCCGTACAGGATAACTCCAGAAGGCTACAATATTCTGAAAGTCTGAAAGGATAGTCTGAAAGTTCTGAGCGAATGAGAACTGAACGTAATTGCCTGTGCACGGACAGCGGTTTTGCAAGCTGCTCACAAACAGAAAAGGCACAAAAACTTACTGTCAATACAATTGTCAAGTTGCAACAAATTATATGCCTACCGGGCAGTAATAACAGATGGGACAATCCATAATAAACATCTGGATATAGTAACAGAGGACAGACAAAGAACAAGAACTTATTCAATAGATAAAACCAGCCGAAGCACACAAAACATACCGAAATCAATGCTTTAAATCACTAAAATATGCTGAATTAACCGTTACATCGTGTTCATATTCTATACTTTCACGGTGAGGTCTGGGACAAGTTTGACCCGGCCCAAAATTGCCCTCATAACAAAGGTCTGTACCAAATCTGAACCACAGTTATTTTTAGAATTTATAAATAGCCAATCTGGCATTAATAAATGTGCGATAATTCGTTAATTAATGTTGCAGAGAGAAGGCAAAGTATATTTTAAGAGCAAAAATAGTTTATGGAGAAAAAGCATCTACTATCACACATGTCCTATTTTACCAGACATGAAAACATAACGGCATAATGATTTAATTAATTTTTTTGAAACTGGAAATGTCAAGAACATTCTGCAACTGTGGGGTTTATTATATAACCAATTATAACCCTTACAACCATCAAACAATATCCAAACTGGTATATCATAAAATATCCTCATAATATTATGTCATTATAGCTATTAACTATTTAATCAACATTAACTAATATTTAAACAACATACAAAAAAGAAATGTTATTTAAAAACTTGTACTGGCATGCAAAGCTGTTCTGGGATACCTTGAGTGTGTGACCCTTGCATATTTGTTTCCCGCATTTGCAGCAAGTTGTCCCTGTTTTACAGTCCTTTTCTGCAGAGCAGAAGCTCCATCTCCTTCTCTACTGCCCCCTTGTGTTGGCTTTTTGTGGTACTTGTTGTTGGTCAAGGCCAGTTTCAGATCGCGGCACTCCCAGACCAGTGATGCTGAGGCTGCTGTGCGGTGAAGGTGGTGTGGCTTTTGAATAAATTTGTCACAAAGGCCTTTCCAAGCTCCTCCAAAAAATAACCTCCTGCCTTCCCTCTTGCTTACCCTCTAGGTAGGCTTCAGCTTTCTCCATATGACAAAGGGTCTGTAGGTCCATATGTCAATGATGCTATGGAATATGGCGAGAGGCAAGCGGGCAGTTCTCCTGCATGTAGGCAATGTTAGCGGGCTGTTCAGCTGTATGTGCCTGTTACTTCGTCAAAGTTGTCCACTCCACCTTTGTTGGCATTGTAGTCAAGGATAATGGCTGGTTTTCTGTCCTCCTCAGCGCTGACCTTTGCAACCTCATGTAATGTGTTCATTAGGATGACATTCTTGTTCTTCACTTGCATATACGAGACAGCTGTGGTGTCATGGGTGAAAGCAAATCTGGAAGTCAAGACGTCTCCAACCCCCTCCCCCCGTTGCAATCAGAGCAGGTGGCAGCTCGAGGCCACGTACAGTGATTCGCTGCTTTCATCGATATCAAGTGAAAAGCCCCCTGATGATGGAAGCAGGCCGGAGGGGAAAACTGGATTTTCGGGGTCACAACATTCGCATCGTTGAAGATGATGCTGCTCAAGGGTTGAAGATGCGCGCCGAGTATAAAGATGTTACGGAAGAGTTTCATAATCGCGGATGAAGACCCTCGCTGTGTAACCCTGCCCGTCTTCAAATAACTCATAAGACTGGGAACCACAAATGGTTTAAGTAGGTTATGGAGGCTCAAAAGTTATTGAAGGTCTCCCAGCCATTTTACTATATCAGACTCGGTTTGATTTATTTTCGAAAATGTTCGTTAAGTGCTATCTGTTATTTTTTCTGTCTGTTTTTTTTTAAGTTCTGTATTTTTTTCATAGTTACTCGCGGGTAGACTATTCTGTATTATTATTTTTTATTAAGCCTAATATTTTTGATGATATTGTTTCTCTTTACATATAATTTTGATTTCTGTTGTATAATGTTCTCAAGTCGCTGTATGACAAAGTTATGAATCCGGAAGACGGATTTCGGGGTGTCTTTTTTTTCGAAGAGCTTGCTGCTTTTCTTGGCAGCTGTCTTGTTTTGCGTTTGGAGGGAGGGGTGGGTTCTCTAGTGCTATTCATGGTTTGTTACGTTTTATTATTATTCTCTGTTATTCAGGACATCTTCTTTAAGCCTACCAATGTTGACGTTCTATTAAATGACAATTAGTTCGTTGAAGTTAATGAGATGGAATGTATTGGGATTGTACTATCCTGTTAAAAGAAGGAAGGTGTGTTCACATCTTAAGCAACTCAAAGCTGATATTGTTTTTTTTTGCAAGAAACTCATATTTGAAGTTTTGATAATTCTCCTCTTTTGTCAAGATGGGTGGGTCAGCTCTTCCATTCTTCCTTCCCGGCCAAAGCCAGGGGGTTTCTATGCTCATTAATCTAAATGTCCCTTTCGTACTCCATGGTAACGTCTCTGACACAAATGGTCGTTTTATTATTATCTCTGGGAAATTTTCTAATACTAGGGCAGTATCGGGTAACCTGTATGCTAATTTGGATGATGTGAAATTTTTGAACCTTTTCTTTTCCTTTATTGCCTGATTTTAATTTATATTCTCTTATATTGGGAGCTGAGTTCTATTGTTGATTAGATCCAGTTTTAGATCGATCGTCCTCTATTCCTAGATTACCCAGTGTAGAATGTCCTGGGTATGTTACTCAAAATGGCCTCTTTGGTTTGTTACAAGTAGGAATGTTTCTTTGTCGGATAAGTGTTTCTCTCGCCGTTGTTTCACTTTAGAATGGCTGATATGGTAATTGCATTCATTTGTTAATCAATGGGGAATGTTATTGTGTCTTGTGATGCCGGGAACTTGGGGGAGGGGTTTTCGCGGGTTTTTTTGGCGGCAGGAAGAAGTCGAGGAAGGTGGACGTGCGCTGCACTGCTCGGAAGACCCCCGGGCGGGGTCCTAGGGGAGAAGACGTGGAGGTCGGAGGCAAGCGACGAGGGGTCGAATGGTTCGTTGATTGAGCTCCAACGAGTGCACTCAACAGACTGAACTTTGATAAGTTGGCGCCTTTTGTTTTTCTCCTTGTATATATATATATATATATATATACATTGTATTGCCTACTACTCTTTTAGTTTTAGTAAACTCTTTAAAGTGTATGTCATAACGGTATTTGTTGTGGGTTTGATGCTGTTGGCGGGCGCGAGGCATAAAACTCGATTCTCACAGCACCTGCGTGTACGGGAGGTGGGTTGGTGAGTGGCTGGATCTCCTTTTCCCATAGACATATACCAGCCTGTTGGGTAAGGGTTACATTTGTGGGGTGCTCGTCCCGGATTGGATTGTCAGGGGCTGTGGAATCGCGCAGGCAGCAGAGCGGAGATGGACAGAGACAAGTTTGTTTGTTGGTGCCAGTTTGAAGGTGTACCGGTACAGTACGCGTGTGTAGTGAGCGGAGTGGATTTTCGAGTTTCGGGAGACGCGATAGTGCAGGGTTTAAGTTCGGTGAAGGGTATTGGGCAGGTAGAATTGGTAGCTAGACGGTGTGGTAAAGAGGTAGAGTCTAGCTGGGTGTTGGTTCGTACGAGTGCTGAAGTCAGGACGGTGGGACTGCCGGCGACGGTCAGTGTATCGGAGGAGGAGGGGCTGTGGGGGCTCCACTCCTTCTACAAGGATGAGGCTGCGGAGACATCGGGGGAAGAGCTAGAGCTAGAGGTGAACCCCAGAGAGGTGCCCGGCACTAGTAAAGGGAGGTGGGAGGAGGGAGTCGTGACTAAGCCCCGCTCCCCAGGTAGGGTGGAAGTCTCGGAGCTGGCAGCCGCACTTAATTCCCTGGTGGGGGTGGCCGAGAGGCCACGGCTGAAGCTGGGGGTGTTCTACGGAGCCAAGCCTACTCCGGACGTGGAGGTGGACTCTGAGACCTGGATCGAGCATACGTCTTTGATGTTAGAGGAGTGGCCAGGCTCGGAGGAGGAGAAGAGGCAGCGATTGGTGGGAAGTTTGAAGGGTTTAGCAGCCAAAACCGTCCGGGAGTTGAAAGCTGAGAAGCCTGGGGCCTCAGTGGAGGAATGCCTAGAAGTTTTGGAGGGACCGTTTGGGTTGTCAGGGGAACCCTGGCCGCTTTTAGCAGAGTTCCAACCCCTGGAACAATGGAGAGGGGAAAAGCTCTCCGAGTATATATTTAGGATGGAGGGGATGCTCTCGGGGCTGCGGCGCCGGGGGGTAGTGAAGGCGACTGACGTGGCTAGCGTGAGGATGAGTCAGCTATTCAGTGGCTCACTGGAGGAGGACAAGGTGGCGTGGACCATCCGGCAGGCTTATAGGAAAGGTCCCCCTCCATCCTTCGGGCAACTGATTAGAGAGGTGCGAGAGGAAGAGAGAGCGTTGGGGCGGAAAAGGGGCGCGGGCCTACGGGAGCGATCCTCAGCGATACAGGAAGTGGTGAGTGGGTGGAGGAATGACAATCCCCTGGAGAGCAGGAAACCCCCTTTGGAGGGGAAGGACAGGGGAGGTACCTACTCTCAGGGGCGATCAGTGCAGTGGATTGGGAACAGGAGCCGTCCTCCGAGAGGACGGGTGGCAGGCAGCGCGTGTTTTAACTGTGGGAAAGAGGGGCATTTCAGGTGGGACTGTGGAAGGCCGACGGTGTGCTATAGCTGTGGAGAGGAGGGACACTTTAGGTGGGATTGTGAGAGACAAGGAGTCCCGCGGAGGACAAGCCCCCACCCCATGACTAAAAAGGGAGAGGTGTCGGGAAACTTAGGAGAGGCTCAGTGAGGGAACGGACTGGAGCCTCTGGAGGAACACGTTCCCAGAGATCAGCCGGAAGACCACCGGGTGCCAACGCCTCTATTCCGGATGGGCTGGTATGACCCCGTGCCAGTGTGGGTCTACGGATAGAGGGAATTTACGCAAAAGCTGTTCTTGATACGGGATCGCAGGTGACCTTATTGTACCGGTCTTTCTACAATCAATATCGAAAGCATTTGCCCGTAACCCCATTTGACGCCCTGCAGATTTGGGGTATGAGCGAGGGTGACTACCCGTACGATGGGTACCTATCGGTGAGAATGGAGTTCTCGGAGGGCGATGTGGGGGTGTCGGAAGCTATTGAGATGTTGGTGTTGGTGTGTCCTGACCCGGTGGAAACCGGTGGTGCTGCCCTCCTGGTGGGGACTAACTCCCCAGTTGTGCGACGGCTCCTGGGAGCTTGTAAGGAGAAAGGGGGGGAAGACTTTCTGGAGACCCTCTCGGTGCATCCAGTGTTTCGAGCAGTGTTCGCAGAAGGGGTTGCCTCCCAAGGGCTGGACCCGGAGTGTAAACGAGGGACGGTGTGGTGTACGCAGGCGAGGCCCAAGGTGATCCGACCAGGGGAGGTAGCACTAGTGATGGGGACCCCCAGATTCCCAGGAGTGCCGACGGGAGAAGCCCTGTTAGTAGACACCCCAGACGATCTTGAAGGGGAGTCACGATTTCCGGCGGGGGCGCTGGTGAGGCCCGAAGTGCAGAGACCAGGGGTGGTACATGCAAGGCGTATAGCTATAAGTGTCAGGAACACCACGGCAAGAGAAATCACCTTTAAGAGGGGAATGCCGCTGGCACATCTGTTCCCGGTGACGGTAATGTCTTGCGCACTAGTGAGAACCCCTAACGGGGAGGGATCGGAGCATCGAAGGGAGCTGACCGCTGAAGCCTTTAACTTCGGGGATTCCCCTGTGTCGCCGGAGTGGAAACACCGGCTAGTGGAGAAGATGCTGAAGATGGAATCTGTTTTTTTCTCGGGGCGAGTTTGATGTTGGCTGCTCCAAAAGCACTCGCCACACCATCCGGGTGACGGAGGACACCCCGTTCCGAGAGAGATCCCGGCGGCTGGCTCCGGCAGATGTTGAGGACGTGCGACAGCACTTGTGCAAGTTGAAGGAGGCCGGAATCATAGCTGAGTCTCGAAGTCCTTATGCGTCCCCAATAGTGGTGGCACGGAAGAAGAATGGGAGGGTGCGCATGTGTGTTGACTACAGGACGTTGAATCGGCGAACTGTCCCTGATCAATATACTGTCCCAAGAGTCGAGAATGCGTTGGCCTGCCTGAGCGGTGCGAAGTGGTTCAGTGTGCTGGATTTAAGAAGTGGGTATTACCAGATTCCGATGAGTGCGGCCGATAAAGAGAAGACCGCTTTTATCTGCTGCTGGGGTTCTTTCAGTTCGAACGAATGCCCCAAGGCATAACGGGAGCCCCAGCCACATTCCAGAGGCTCATGGAGAGAACTGTGGGGGATATGAATCTGTTGGAGGTGCTGGTGTACCTGGACGATTTGATAGTTTTTGGATCGACTTTGGAGGAACATGAGGAGAGGCTGTTGAAGGTGTTGGGCCGGCTTAATGAAGAAGGGTTGAAGCTTTCCCTGGACAAATGCCAGTTCTGCAAGTCGTCGGTTAACTACACTGGCCATATCATTTCGCGAGAGGGAGTGGCTACTGATCCAACCAAGATAGAGGCCGTGACCACCTGGCCGAGACCCCAGAAAGTGGGTGCTCTGCGCTCATTTTTGGGGTTCTGTGGGTATTACCGGCGATTTGTGAAAGGATACGCCAAAGAGTGTCACCCGTTGACTCAGCTGTCGTGTGGCTATCCCCCGGTGGGGAAGAAGAGGACGGGGAACCAGAGGCAGGACGCTGGAGGATACTGGAACCCGGCGGAACCTTTTGGCTCGAGATGGGATGATCAATGTGAAGAGGCGTTCCGATCTTTGAAAAGAGCACTGACCCAGGCCCCGGTGTTGGCTTTTTCCGATCCCCAGAAGCCCTATGTGCTGCACACGGATGCCAGCCGAGAGGGTCTCGGGGCTGTTCTGTACCAGGAGCATGGCAAAGCATTGAGGCCGGTAGCCTTTGTCAGCCGAAGCTTGTCGCCATCGGAGAGAAACTATCCCACTCACAAGTTGGAGTTCCTGGCGCTGAAGTGGGCGGTGGTGGACAAGCTGGGCGATTACCTGTACGGAGCCAAGTTTGAGGTGAAAACGGATAACAATCCTCTCACTTATATTTTGACTTCGGCGAAGCTGGATGCCACAGGACATCGGTGGCTGGCGGCCTTGTCGGTATATGATTTCAGCCTGAGGTACCGCCCCGGAAGCAAGAATGTCGATGCGGATGCATTGTCTCGTCGGGAGCCGGGGGAGGAGGAGAGGGACGAGGAGTGGGAGAGTGTCCCTGCCCCTGGAGTGAAGGCGATGTGTCAGTTTGTTATCACCGTGAAGGCCGAGGGAAAAGGGAGGCTGGAACGAGCCGTGGACCATTTGGGGGTTTTTGACGACGCCATACCCCTAGTTTACTGTGCCCTGACCGCACTGGGGACTAAACAGTTGCCGGAACTGAGTCCGGGGGAAGTGGCAACTGCTCAGCAAAATGACCCGGGCATTGGCACAGTGTGGAGAGCGGTCGAGAAGGGGGATGGGGCGTTGGCTGAGAAGGCGAAACACCCATGCGTGCCTCTGTTGTTGAAGGAGTGGTCTCGGTTGAAGTTAAAGAACAAAATCTTGAACCGGGTAACGACGCCTCCGGACCAACCCCGCTGTTGGCAACTGGTCCTGCCGCAGGAGTATCGCCAGGCTGTACTCCGTGACTTACATGATGATTCTGGACATTTGTGGGTGGAAAAGACACATGGATTACTCAAAGACCGGTTCTACTGGCCCCAGATGAGGGGGGACGTCGAAGAATACTGTAGGGGATGCCGTCGTTGCATCCAGAGGAAGACCCTGCCAGCGTTGGCGGCTCCACTGTCGCACTTGCAGAGTGCGGGACCTCTGGACCTGGTATTTATGGATTTCCTGTCGATTGAGCCGGACAACAGCAACACCGCGAATGTATTAGTCATCACCGATCATTACACTCGCTATGCTCAGGCATTTCCCAACAAGGATCAGAAGCCGACGACAGTGGCGAAGGTTTTATGGGAGAAGTATTTTGTGCATTACAGCCTTCCCAGGCGAATCCGTAGTGATCAGGGGCGGGACTTTGAGAGCCGCCTTATCTAGGAATTACTGACTATACTTGGGGTTGAGAAATCCAGGACTACCCCTTACAACCCACAGGTAGATCCTCAGCCAGAGAGATTCAACAGGACCCTGTTGGATATGCTCGGGACGCTGGAGATTGGGAAGAAAAGCAGGTGGAGTTGTCTTATTGGACAATTGGTTCACTGTTACAATTGTACTCGCAATGATGTTACAGGGTATTCGCCCTATTATCTGATGTTCGGGCGGGAAGCGAGGTTACCCATTGACGTGTGTTTTGGAGGTGGAGTGGGTGAATTTCCCGGGAAGTTCCATCTAAAGTACGTGTCCGACATGAAGAGGGAGTTACAACGGGCGTACGAGTTGGCCGAGGCGGCGGCTACCAAACAAAATCAGAAGAATAAGATGCGGTATGATCGAAAGGTGAAGTTTGTACAATTATTACCGAGCGACCGGGTCCTTTTACGGAATTTGGGACTCCCTGGTAAGCACCAGATGGCAGATCGATGGGCGGCCAGCCCCTATGTAATAGAGAGCCAGATGCCGAACCTGCCAGTTTACCGGGTGAAACCCGAGGATGGAAAAGGGCCTATCAAGGTACTCCATAGGAATCACCAGCTGCCACTGGGTCAAGCGGTGCAGGTGGATAAGGAGCCCGAGTGGGAGGTTACGCCCAGTACAAGGACTCTGCGAGGGAGCGGAGAACGGGAAGAGCCCGCTGCTGAAGAGCGGGGACGAGTCCCTCACCCGGGAATGGCTACCGATTCAGAGGAGGACGACTCAGATGAATGGGTCCTGTTCCCATTCGCTGGTGCTCCAGTACCAGGAGAGGAGGCTCCTGGCCCTTCCCATACTGAATTGGGTGAGAGGAGGGAAGGTCTTGAGAGTCAGATGGAGAGGCAGCCTACATTGGTGGGAGAGAGGGTGGAATATGAGCGTGAGCCGGAGAGATCTCGGATGAGGGAGGACCCCTGTGAGGAAGGGGATGCGGGTCTGTCAGGTAGACCTGGGGTGTCCGAGACAGTGGGTTCGCAGTTGACGAGGGAGCCCAGTGGGGCAGAAGGGGTATGAAGATCTCAGAGGATTAAGCGCCCCCCGGAGCGGTTGACATATGTGGTACCGGGAGAACCGAGTGTGATTTCTACTGCTCTGGGAAGTTATGTCACTGCTTCCTGCACCTGGGTTGGGTTTTGTGTGTTGCAAGAAGCTTTGGGGACCTCTAGTAATGCCATGAGGGCATGACATTTGCTGGAGGGGAGAGAATGTACAATGTCCTGGGTATGTTACTCAAAATGGCCTCTTTGGTTTGTTACAAGTAGGAATGTTTCTTTGTCGGATAAGTGTTTCTCTAGCCGTTGTTTCACTTTAGAATGGCTGATATGGTAATTGTATTCATTTGTTAATCAATGGGGAATTTCATTGAGTCTTGTGATGCTGGAAACTTGGGGGAGGGGTTTTCGCGGGTTTTTTTGGGAGAGGCCGAGGAAGACACTGAAGAAGGTGGACGTGTGCTGGACAGCTCGTAAGACCACCGGGGTGGTCCCAGGCGCGACGGCCGGATGGGTCGATTGGTTCGTGGATTGAGCTCCAACGTGTGCACGAAACAGACTGAACTTTGATAAGTTGGCGCCTTTTGTTTTTTTTTCCTTGTATATATATATATATATATATATATATATATATATATTGTATTGCCTACTATTTTTTAATTTTAGTTGTTACGTACGCGTGACACATGACAGTGGTGCCCTTGTCATGTGACTGGGGTTGAAGCTGTACTGGACTTGAGGTGATGGTCTTGTGATGGTGGAATGACGTCATTTTCCCGCCAGTAGAGATCATGTGATGGGTTTTTTACAGGTTATAAAAGGTAGACCCCACCCGGTGAGGAGGGGCAGTTCGTGGCTGGATTTGCCAAGTTGACTTCATGCCACTGCGTGTTTGAAGTGATGACGCAGTTTAGTTGAAGGATGAAGTTTTTATTTAATGCCTAAAGTTTAAAAGGTTAATGCCAACAGGTTCTTTATGATTCTGTTAGTTCGAGGGAATTAGAGGAGAGTGAAGATTCAAGGTTGGAAGTAAAGATCGAGGAGAATCGCTTTCTACGGTGAAACGGGGGCGACCTTTGTTTGATCCTTATTTGGAAGGATTTCGTTGACTATCTTCGTGTTAATCCCTGGGTTTACCAGAAAGGATTGAGGATAGTGAGGAAGGAAAGGTCAGTGCCTTTAAGCCGTTCTGGTTTCGTAAATTCTTCGTGGGAAGTTCGACGTCGGGAATCGAAGCAAGCGACGTGAAAGAGAACCTAAATCGTCCTGTAAAGTCTCTCCTTTTAAATGGACTGTGAGCGTATCGAACTTTTGGCAATATCACTTTAAGAACTGTTTTGGAATACCACTTTACGAACTGTTTGAACAGCCGCTCAGCAGCTGTTTCTGGTTACGGTAGTGTTTGTTTACTTTTGGGGGGTTTGTTTTCTGTGTTTAATAAACGTGTTGTTTGTTATAAGAAACCCTTGCCGAACTCATATATTTATTGTTGCCTGAATACGTAACATTAAATATGGGGGCTGCGTCGGGATTGAATTTTTTGAGTTTAAATGCTTGCTAACTTTTAAATCGGTGTTTTGGAAACGGGGATTACTCGGTTCTTTTGTTTGGCTTGTTGTGGTATTCGGCAGCAATGAATATTGATGAGTTTCTGGCTTCGCCAGCTGCAGAGGTGTTGGCGAAGGCGAAAAAAACTGAGGTGTTTGAGATAGCTAGTAGATTGCGACTTAAAGGTATTTTGCAGACGACTTCTAAGGCTGTAATACAGAGGAAAATCGCGTCACACTATGTGGATTCGGGTGTTTTTGATGAATCGATTTTAGAGTCGTTTCAAATAAGTAATCTGGAGATGCAGTTGCAAATCGAACAAATGAAATTGGAGAGGTGTAAATTGGAGGCAGAACAAAAGCAGAGAGAATTTGCATATGCAATGGAGGAATTAAGGACTGGAAATCAGTCTTCTGGTTCTAAAAAAACGTTTGTTGCTAGTCAAGAAATTAAATTGGTCCCTCCATTTAGTGAAACAGAAGTGGAAAGGTATTTTCAACATTTTGAAACTATTGCACGGATGTCAGAGTGGCCGAAAGATAAATGGTCAGTGTTGTTACAGAGTGTAATTAAAGGCAAAGCACAACAAGTTTACACAGCTTTAACAGCTGCGCAAGCACTTGATTATGATATTGTAAAGAGTCATATTTTAAACGCATATGAGTTAGTCCCAGAAGCATATAGGGAAAGATTCAGAAGTTTGAAAAAGTCTGTGGAAAAAACTTATGTGGAATTTGCCTATGATAAAGCTATGTGTTTTGAGAGATGGATTTCTTCTAAAAATGTAAATGGGGACTATGATACATTGAGAGAGCTGATTTTAATGGAGGAATTTAAAAGAAGCATTCCTGTTGAAGTAAGGACCTACTTAAATGAGAAGGATACTGATAAATTGCAGGACTGTGCTAGATTAGCTGATGAGTATGTTTTGATCCATAAGAACAAATTTCCTCAAGGCAGAATTTTTAAGAGGAAAAATAACACGGAGACTCCAGATAAATTTGAAATTAAATCGGAGGTTAATGAGAAAGTTAATGAGAAAGGAAAGCCTGTGAAGGAAAGACAGTTTGGTCTTACTTGTAACTATTGTAAGAAGCCTGGCCATGTAATAGCTAACTGTTTCAAATTGAAAAAGAAAGAGAAGGAAGCAGTTCCAGATGCTTGTGTGCAACATACTGAAGCACCTGTAAAGTTACAGGGTTTGATAAAAACAAATGAGGCTTTGTTAGAGTCTGACCAAGTTAGAAAGGGATATGATCATTTTGTAACTGAAGGGTTTGTATCCTTGAAGGAAGGATCTACTCTAGTGCCAATAAAAATCCTTAGGGATACTGGTGCTTCTCAGTCATTGATGTTAGACAGTGTGTTGAACTTTAATGAAGAGTCTGATACTGGTGAGGTAAATTACATAAGAGGTGTTGGAAGTGATTTTATGCCTGTACATTTACATAAAGTAAATTTAAAGTCGGGGTTAGTTACTGGATTTGTTAAAGTAGGATTACAGCATAGCTTACCTGTGAAGGGTATTTCTTTATTGTTAGGTAATGACTTGGCAGGTGGACAAGTTTTTCCTGAAGTGCATTTGACAATGGAGTCAGAGGAACCAGAGTTGAATTCTAACACAGATTCTTCCTGTGTTGTGACTAGAGCTATGGCTGAAAAGATTGATGCGCAGAATGAGGTGGTTATTCAGGACTGTTCAACTCAGGATTCGAGTTTTGAGGATGTGTCAGAGACTTTCTTATCTTCGTTGTTTGAACAAGATTCTGGGAGTAAGTCTGACTATAAACATTTATCTTTGTCTAGGATGAGGATGTTTAAGCCTGGAGATAAGGTGTTGGTTCTTTTCCCAGTGCAGACAAATCCTTTACAAGCTAGATTTCATGGTCCTTATGAAATTGTGTCTAAAATTAATGATGTGGATTACGTGGTAAAAACTCCAGATCGTAGAAGGTCAACACAACTTTGCCATATAAATATGTTGAAACCATATTTTGAGAAACAATCTGATACTGTGGCTGTTGTGGTTAGTGAGAATGAGTTTGATTTAACTAGGAACATGATAGATGATTCATCTGACTTTCATTCTAAATCCAACATTGTTTCTGTTAGGTTACCAAATTCAACCATTCTGGAAAATATTGATGAAAAATTAGCACATTTACAGTTAGAGCAGAGACAACAGATGAAGGAGTTGATTTTTAAATATAGGGAGTTTTTTCCAGATGTTCCGAGAAGGACTACTATAGCTTCACATGATGTAGATGTTGGCGATGCCAAACCTATTAAACAACATCCATATAGGATGAACATGGAAAAATGTGAACTTGCTGAGAAAGAAATTGAATATATGTTAGAGAATAATATCATTAGACATTCTAACTCGAATTGGAGTTCGCCATGTGTTATGGTGCCAAAGCCAGATGGTAGTATTAGGTTTTGTACGGATTATAGGAAGGTGAATGCTGTAACGAAAACGGATGCATATCCAATTCCTAGAGTAGATGATTGTGTAGATAAAGTTGGAAAGGCAAAGTTCCTTACAAAGATTGATTTATTGAAAGGGTATTGGTGTGTTCCATTAACAGACAGAGGTAGAGAGATTTCTGCATTTGTAACTCCATCTGGGTTATATGAGTATAATGTTCTTCCATTTGGGATGAAGAATGCCCCAGGTACTTTCCAGAGGATGATTAACTTTGTGATTCAGGGATTGAAAGATACTGATGCTTATATTGATGATTTAGTGACAGGAAATGATACTTGGGAAGCACACATTATTGCGATGGAGAAATTGTTTGAAAGGCTTTCAAAAGCTAACTTAAATATTAATTTAGCTAAGAGTGAATTTGGACATGCCACTGTGACTTACCTTGGTTATGTTGTGGGTCAAGGTAAGGTAGCTCCTGTTCAGGCAAAAGTTCAGGCAATTTTAGAGATTCCCACTCCAACGGGGAAAAAGACTCTCAGAAGGTTTTTGGGAATGGTAGGATATTATCGGAAATTTTGTAAGAATTTTGCTAATGTTGCCCTTCCATTAACTAACCTTCTGCAGAAGAATGAGAAGTTTGTATGGACGGTGCCTTGTCAAGAAGCATTTGAAAAATTGAAAACAATGATATGTCAACAACCTGTGCTTAAGGCACCTGACTTTGGAAAACCTTTTTCATTGGCTGTGGATGCTAGTGATGAGGCTGCAGGAGCAGTATTAATGCAAAGGAATGAGGGGAATGAGCTTGATCATCCAGTAGCTTACTTTTCTAAGAAATTTAATAAGCATCAAAGAAATTATTCGACAATAGAGAAAGAATTGTTATCTCTTGTTTTAGCTTTGGAATATTTTGAGGTATATGTTAGTACAACTCAGAAACCACTTATTGTTTACACTGAACATAATCCGTTAGTTTTTCTGAGTAAGATGAAAAACAAAATCAGAAGGTTATTAAATTGGAGTTTGATGTTACAAGGATACAATATTGTGATAACTCATATTAAAGGTAAAGATATTGTGGTTGCTGATTGTCTATCTCGATGTTGAATGTACACTGTAATTTTTTTTATGGAGTGTTTTTTTTTCAATTGTAACACTCCTACTGTATTGTGACTTATAAGCTGTAATATGATGGTGTTGTGTATTGTGTATGTTATCAAATTTATACCTTTGTTTTTCTTGTAAGCAATTGTTAAAAATTTTTGTTCTTGTCAGACCAAAAATGTTTTTTTTTGGAGGGAGGTGTTACGTACGCGTGACACATGACAGTGGTGCCCTTGTCATGTGACTGGGGTTGAAGCTGTACTGGACTTGAGGTGATGGTCTTGTGATGGTGGAATGACGTCATTTTCCCGCCAGTAGAGATCATGTGATGGGTTTTTTACAGGTTATAAAAGGTAGACCCCACCCGGTGAGGAGGGGCAGTTCGTGGCTGGATTTGCCAAGTTGACTTCATGCCACTGCGTGTTTGAAGTGATGACGCAGTTTAGTTGAAGGATGAAGTTTTTATTTAATGCCTAAAGTTTAAAAGGTTAATGCCAACAGGTTCTTTATGATTCTGTTAGTTCGAGGGAATTAGAGGAGAGTGAAGATTCAAGGTTGGAAGTAAAGATCGAGGAGAATCGCTTTCTACGGTGAAACGGGGGCGACCTTTGTTTGATCCTTATTTGGAAGGATTTCGTTGACTATCTTCGTGTTAATCCCTGGGTTTACCAGAAAGGATTGAGGATAGTGAGGAAGGAAAGGTCAGTGCCTTTAAGCCGTTCTGGTTTCGTAAATTCTTCGTGGGAAGTTCGACGTCGGGGATCGAAGCAAGCGACGTGAAAGAGAACCTAAATCGTCCTGTAAAGTCTCTCCTTTTAAATGGACTGTGAGCGTATCGAACTTTTGGCAATATCACTTTAAGAACTGTTTTGGAATACCACTTTACGAACTGTTTGAACAGCCGCTCAGCAGCTGTTTCTGGTTACGGTAGTGTTTGTTTACTTTTGGGGGGTTTGTTTTCTGTGTTTAATAAACGTGTTGTTTGTTATAAGAAACCCTTGCCGAACTCATATATTTATTGTTGCCTGAATACGTAACATAGTAAACTCTTTAAAGTGTATTTCATAACGGTATTTGTTGTGGGTTTGATACGGTTGGTGGGCGCGAGGCATTAACTCGATTCTCACAGCACCTGTGTGTACGGGAGGTGGGTTGGAGAGTGGCTGGATCTCCTTTTTCCCCTAGACATATACCAGCCAGTTGGGTAAGTGTTACACCCATTTCCCGAACAAGCTACCCCGTCTCGGTGACACACTCCCACTCCTGCACACATTTTTAGGCTGAGTAATAGTTCAGCACTGGCTAGATGGGCCAAAGGGTCTGTTTCTTTGCTGCAGTGTTTCGTGACGGTATGGTGAGACAATAAGTCAGGAAGTAAAATGTTGAGCTTGCTGGGACTCATGTTCTGAGCTGCGTACGTTTCAATGCAGGAAGTATTGTACGAAAGGCAGATGAGCTCAGGGCCGGGACAAAGACTGGAATTATGATATTGTAGATATTAGTGAGACTCTGTTGCAGAGCAGAGTGGACCGTTCGCTGAACATTCCCTGTTTCGATTGTATTCGTCGTGATGAAGCGGGAAGTATTCAACGTTGAGGGGCGGCTTCACTAGTTATATGGAACTCATTGACAAACTCAGCGGGAGAGGGGTTCATGTGCTTCTTTGACATGGACATTAATGTGCAGGGAATGCAGTGAGGTGGCTGTTGTGCAGTGAGAAGTGACTTAGCTCAATTGGTATATCACTACATTGTGGGCCGACGGGTCTGTTCTGTTCTGTGATTTACGTTCACTGCTCTGCTGGATGGGCAAAAACACAGGTTTAAACTCATCGAGTGGGCAGATGAGGGGGTGGGTTAGATCAAGGATTTTGACGATAGATTGCGAAACACGAAGAACAACCACTTCACATATAGCATAGGCAGTGCGCGAGACACACAGCTGTCACTGTGACACCTACACACCCCTCACCATGACGTGGACACAACCCCGACTGGACACTGAGCGACCCCATACAGTGATACCCACACGCATCTCACCGTCACAACGACACATCCCTCGCCGTGAATAGAACGCTCCCCTCATCGGGATGTCGACGCACTGACACACCCTGTACCGTAACAAAGCCACGCAGATCAACGATACTAATATACCGACTTGTACGATAACACGGACACAGTCCTCGCTGTCTCCATAAACCACTCCCACTCAAAAACACGTCCCGTTTCCGTCAACCCGTCACTCGCCTGCACTCCCGCTCCTTCATGCCGCATTCTATCTCCACTTGACCACACCCCTCACCGTCATCCCTATTTTCCTTACAAGCTATCCCGTCTCCGTGACCCACTCCCACTCCTGCACACTTCTTTTAGGCTGATTAACTAGTCAGCACTGACTAGATGGGCCAAAGGGTCTGTTTCTGTGCTGCAGTGTATTGTGACTGTATGGTGAGACAATTCGTATTTGGATGGTTTTCAGTCTTCAAAGTCAAGGTTGGCATTAACAGATTTGAACATGAAGAGAATTGTGGCCAAAGACACCGGGTGGAAATGAAGAAAACTTAAAATGTTGGTTAATTCTATCCATTGTCTTCATTCCCACCCTGTATCATTTGCCACAAATCTCTTAATGTTCAAATCTGTTAGCTTATTTGGGCTATTCTTCTTTTTCTTATACTTTGATAGTTAGAGCATCATTTTGAAAGTACGTCCCCTAAGCTGCCATGTCTAGACAATAGCTTGTGTAGATCACTGTTCCCAACTGTACATCTCTATCTGCATCTAGTGTTCTGTACTACAGGTGCAAAAACACACTTGGATTGCATCTGGGTATTATTTTTCTCTCTCTGTTGATGTTTCCATGGAGTGTCTTAGGACATTTTATTATCTATATAAATACAATTTGCAGTTATTGTTGGGAAATAAAATTTGATGCTGATTGAGATGTGCCAACAATATTTGTTCCTTCAAAATATAATAAGTTATATTACAAATAATTTATTTTATTTATTTGTGTTTATTTTGCATAATATACATATTAACATAGTGATGCACCATCAATAACTCACTCTGAGACGGAAAGGCGAGATAACAGCTTTTAGTGACTGGAAGAAGGAACCACCATACTACATCCTGGAGACTGAGAGGCCTGGCCCAGGCTAAGATCGACTTTACACACGGGTCTGTGGGAGGAGCCACAGGAGCAGTCAGCTGGGGGCTTTTCCAGACAGGCACACGTATTTCACCACACATAGTACCTCCTTCCAGATGGTTGAGTGGTAACAACTGCCCCTGAACCTGGTGCAGAGGGAATCGAAGCTCCTGTATCTTCTAACAGATCGTTTTGGGATAATAACTGTTGCTGAACCTGGTGTCGTCGGCCCTGAGTCTCCTGTACTTCCTTCCTGATGGTTTAAAGGTCCATTTGGATTAAACATTCAACTACATTTGTTCAGCTGTTGGTCGTAAACGGGAACCAGTCTTCTGTTCTTAAAGCAGAAACAGCATGCAGTAATCAGGTTCAAGTTAAAAACACAGCTCTGCAAACAAGTTCTGTCAATGGAGCAGTCAGCCAGCCCACTTCACCCGACAGCATTCTGTTCAAGAGTTGCAGTAGAAGACGATGACTTATTTAACTTTTGTTGCATGCCCCGGATTAAATGTGGAAACATATATCTCCTCTGATATTACATCTCATTTCGCAAGGTGAACTTTGACATTTGTTTGAAAACTAAGTTGCAGACTAGATGGATACACACAGTGAGCATATTCATGTTGGGAGTGTTATGAACTCGAGGAAGTTTACTTGACAGCATTAATTGTGGGTAGCTTGGGTATGTGTGTCTGAAAAACCGGTGAGACAAGTTGTGTAAAAGAGGTATCTGAGAAAGTTCGAAGAAGTGTGAAGTCGCCCAAGTGACAAAGAATGATTATAAAAGTAAACAGATGGTAGGGCTCATAAGGAATGTCTCATGGAACAGCAAGGATAATAGAAGAAACACGGTATGTACAAGAATCCATTACTCTGTCTGAAATTTCTGCATTGTGCTATGTGTTCGGAAATGCATTGTGTTTTAGAAATGTTTCTTAATTTGGAAGTGTTGAAGATGGATGTTCTCGGTGGGATATAAATTTGCTTTAAGGAGGTTGTGTCCATTTAACGGCGAATCACTGAAAATGGATGAACAGTGTTTAAGCTATTTCATTAGCCAGGTGTATCTGCTAATGGGATCCGCCGCTCCAATCGTGGGCACCGGAGGCTCAACTCGTCCTGGAGAATAAACAGGGTCTTGATTAGCCAGGGCATCATAGGGTATGGGGAGAAGGCAAGGAAGATGGGGGATGACAGGACGAATTGGATCAGCCTACGATTGAAAGGCGGGGCGCGCTCGATGAGCCTAATGGCCTCCTCCTGTTGTTATATCCTATGGGCTGAAGAACAGTGAAGTTCGAATTTGAAAACTGAAGTACAGGGAAAGAATATCACCTCATACATCTCTCAGATGCATTTTATTGCGGGCATACTCAGCAAGTCTGTAGAATAGTAACCAAACAGGATGACGGAAAAAAAACTTCGCGAATGCGTTCGACCAGAATGCAAATGGAAACAAACTGAGCAAATGGTAAAATAAATAAATACATAAATAATTCAATTAATTAATCAATCAATCAGTAAACTAATAAAAGGATAGATAGATAGATAGATAGATAGATAGATAGATAGATAGATAGATAGATAGATAGATAGATAGATAGATAGATAGATAGATAGATAGATAGATAGATAGATAGATAGATAGATAGATAGATAAGCAATAAATATCGAGAACGTGAGATGAAGGATCCTTGAAAGCTCGTCGATAGGCAACGGGAAGATTTCAGTGATGGAACAGGTAAAGTTCAGTAAGGTTACATCTCTGATTCAAGAGCCTGATGGTTGAGGGGTCGTAACTGTTCCCGAAAGTGGTGTTGTGAGTCCACCTTCCGTCATGGTTGAGGAAAAATATCTGTTTCCGTACATGCTGGTGGGTCCTGAAGCTACTGTATTTTCTTCTTGATTATTGAGGGATAATAACTGTTCTTGAACCTGGTGGGAGCGGGCCGAGTATCCTGGACGTTCAACCTGATCGTAGTGGGGTAATAACTGTTCCTGAACCTGGTGGTGTGGGTCCTGAGGCTCCTGTACCTCCTCCCTGAGGGTTGAGGATTAATACCTGTCGCTGAACCTGGTGGAGAGCGACCTGACAATCGTATACCTTCCACCTGATGGCTGAAGGTTAATAACTGTTGCTCAACCTGGTTGTGTCTGTCCTGAGGCTCCTTCCTGATGGTTGATGGGTAATACTGTTGCTGAACCTGATGGTGTGAGTCCAGAGGATTTTGTACCTTCTTCCTTATGTTTGAGGAGTAGTAACGGTTCTTGAATCTGGTGGAGAGCCAGCTGAAGCTCCTGTACATTCTTCCGGATAGTAAAGGGGGAATAACTGTTCCTGAACCTGGTACCGCGGGTCCTGAGGCTACTGTAACTCCCTTCCCGATCGTTGAAGGTAATAACTGTTCCTGAACCTCGTGGTTGGCGTCCTGAGGCCCCTACCCGATGGCTGAGTGGTGGTAACTGTTACTTAACGTGCTGGTGTGGGTCCCAAGCCTCTTGTACATTCTTCATGATGGTTGAGGGTTAATAACTATCCCTGAACCCGCCGGAGAGCGAGCCGAGAATTCAGTACCTTCTACCTGATTGTTGAGGAGCAATATCTGCTGCTGAACCTGGTGTCGTGTGTCCTGACGCTCCTGTAGCTCCTTTCCGTTAGTTGAGGGTTAGTAACAGCTCCTGAAACTGGTGGTATGAGGTCTGATGCTCCTGGACGCCGTTCCTGCTGCTTGAGTGGAAATAATTTATCCGGAAACAGCTGTTGGTCCTGAGACTCCTGTAACTCCTTCCCGATGGCTGAGGAGCAAGCACCGTTCATGAGCATGGTGATGTGGGTTCTGTGGCACCTGCAGCCCCTTCCTGATGTTTGAGGGCTAAAGGCTGTTCCTCGACCTGGTGCTGTCGGCCATCAGGTTACTGGACACCCTTCCTGCTGGTTGAGGGGCAATAAATGTTTTCGAACCCAGTGATGTGGGTCGTGAGGCTCCTGTACCTCCTTTTTTCTAGTGGAGGCTTAATAACATTCCATGAACACACTGGAGAGCGAGCAGAGGCTCCTGTACCTCATTCCTTATGGTTCAGGTGTAAAAACTGATCCTGCACCTGTTGGTGTTGGTCCTGATGCTCCTGTACCTCCCTACCGATGGTTGAGAGGGAATATCTGTTCCAGAACCTTGTTGCGAGAGGCCTGAGGCTCTTGTACCTCCTTCCTTCTGATTGAGCGTTAGAAACTGTTGCTGTGGAGTGCCTCAGGGATCTGTTCTGGACCCCATACTTCATGATTTATATAAATAACCTGGATGAGGAAGTGGAGGGATGTTTTAGTAAGTTTGCTGATGAACTATGACCTCCACATTATGACACAATAGGTAGAGACGTTGAGGATACTGTGGAGGGCTGTCAGATGTTATAGCGGGACATTGATTGGATGCAAAACTGGGCTGAGAATTAGAAGATGGTGTTTAACCCAGTTAAGTGTGAGATGGTTCAGTTTGGTAGGTTAAATAAATTGGCAGAATATAGTATTAACGGTAAGACTCTTGGCAGTGTGGAGGTTCCGAGGGATGTTAGGTTCCGAGTTCATAGGACGCCCAATGCAGCTGTGCCGTTGACAGTGCCGTATGTGGTATTAGCCTTCATCAATCGTGGAATTGAATGTAGGTGCCGAGAGATAATGTTGCAGCTATATCGGACGCTGGTCAGGCTCCACTTTGTGGACCGTGCTCAGTTCTGGTCGCCTCACTACAGCAACGACAATGAAATCATAGAAATGGTGCAGTGGAACTGATTTTAGGAGATGAGAGATTATGTTGCAGCACTGTGCTCAGTTCTGGTCACCGCAGGGAGGGTGTCGAAGCCACAGAAAGGGTGCAGAGGAGATTTACAAGGATTTAGCCTGAATTGGGCAGCATGCCTTATGAGTGCAGGGTGATTGAAATCGTCCTTTCCTCCTTGCAGTTGCGGAGGAGGAGTGACGGCCTGATAGAGGTGTACAAGATGATGAGAAACATTGATCGTGTGCATTGTCAGGGCTTGTTAACAGAAATCGTTGCTACAAGAGGAATCAGGTTTAAAGTGCAGAGGAGATGTCCGGGATAAGTTTGTTTCTCACAGAGGGTTGATTGCTTCGAATGAGCTGCCGGGGAAGATGGTGGAGGCGGACCATCTAGTGTCTTTTCAGAGACGTTTGGATAGATACACGGAGCTTAGAAAGAGAGAGGGCTATAGGTAAGCCTAGTAACTAAAAGTACTAAATTTATAATTTATTCGGCACAACCTTGCGGGCCGAAGGGCCTGTATTGTGCTGTTGTTTTCTTTCTGTGTTTTCTGTGTTTTTCCATTCGATGAAACTATAACAAGGGGACAATGCCTGGAGTCTTACCATTATTACTATATTCTGCCATCATATTTGACCTAACTGAATGAACCACTTCACACTTTATCTGGTTTAAAATCAATCAGCCGCTTCTCAGCCCAATTTTGCATCCTATTAATATCACGCTGTAAGCACTGACAGCCCTCCATACTATCCACAACACCTCCAACCTTCATGTCATTAGCAAACATGCTAACCCTTCCCAGCACATCCTCATCCAGGTCATTTTTAATAGTGTAAACAACTTTCCTTCCTCTATCTTATCTATCACAATTTATTTTAACTGTTTCTGTTTATCTGGAACTAGAATGACAGAGGTGTATATGTAAGCTTAGTAGTTTCTGAGTTAGGAAAAAGATCGGCACAGCTTTTGAGCCGAAGGGCCTGTATTTTGCAGTAAGTTTTCTATGCTTCTATGTTTCTAAAGAATATTATAACCCAATTAGCATGACTTCCGTAGCAGGGAAGGTTTTGGAGTCTATTAATAAGGCTGAGGTTGTGAGGCCCTTGTTGACTCATGATAAAATTTGGCAAAGTCAGCTAAGTTTCTGTCATGGAATATAATGCTGACAAATCTGTTAGAGTTCTTGCGGAAGTAACCGGCAGGGCGGGCAAAGGGCAGGCAGTGGATGTCATTTACAGGATTTCAAGAAGGAATTTGGCAAAGTGCCGAAAAAGAGTCTACTTAACAAGATAAAATCCTGCGGCGTTACAGGAAAGACACTGGCATGGAGAGAGGAATGGCTGACAGGCAGGAGGCAGCACGTGGGAATAAAAGAGGCCTTCTCTGGTTTGCTGCCAGTGACTAGCGGTGTTACTCAGGGGACAGTGCTGGGACCGCTAACTCTCACATTATTTGTCAATGATTGAGTGGAATTGATGGCTTTGTGGCAAAATTTGCAGAAGAAACGAAAATAGTAGGTGTCAATTTCATTATCCAAATAATAGAACAAAGTTCCTACCTAAGGGTCTCTTAAAAGACCCCATTGAATCCACCACGAACACCACAACAGAAAGTATATTCTCGCTCTGTGGCAACCCACACTCTCTGTGTGAAAATCGTTTCTCCGACACCCTTCTACCATCATCAAGGCATCTTAAAACTTTGACACGACCCCTCAAGAAAAGTATGCATTTAAGTGAGAAATAACGTGAAACAACAGGACGGTGTGGAGGGAGCTTTACTATGTGTCTAACCCCGGGAGTGTGTGATGGGACGGTGTGGTTGGAGATTCACTCTGTGTTTGACCCCGGGAGTGTGTGATGGGATGTTGCGGAGGGAGATTCACTCTGTGTCTGACCCCGGGAATGTGTAACGGGAAGTTGTGGAGGGAGATTCACACTGTGTCTGACCCCGGGAGAATGTGATGGGACGGTTAGAAGGGAGCCTCCTTCTGTGTCTAACTCAGGGAGTGCGTGATGGGACGGTGAGGAGGGAGCTTCACTGTGTGTCTGACCTCGAGAGTGTGTGATGGCATCTTGTGGAGGGAGACTCACTCTGTGTCTGACATCGGGAGTGTGTGATGGGCCGGTATTGAGGGAGATTCACTCTGTCTCTGACCCCGGGAGAGTGTGATGTGCCGGTCTGGAGGGAGATTCACACAGTGTCTGACCCCGCGAGTGTGTGATGGGACGGTGTGGAGGGTGCCTCGCTCTGTGTCAGACCCCGGGATTGTCTGATGGGAATGTGTAAAATGAGATTCACTCTGTGCCTGACCCCGGGTGTGTGTGATGGGACGGTTAGGAGGGACATTCACTCTGTGTCTGACCCCGGGAGTGTGTGATGGGACGGTGTGGAGGGAGATTCACACTGTGTCTGACCCCGGGAGTGTGTGATGGGACGGTGTGGAGGGATATTCACTCTGTGGCTGACCCCGGGAGTGTGTGATGGGACGGTCAGGAGGGAGATTCACTCTGTGTCTGACCCCGGGAGTGTGTGATGGGACGGTGAGTGCGCCAAGTTACAGGAAGTGTGTAGAGATCTTTGGAGAGATACAGAAGGGTTTCACTGGGAAGCTGACTGGATAGAGCGAAAAAATCTATCAGTACAGGTTGGGACATTCTGCTTTCTTTTCTCTGGAGCGGAGCAGTCTGATGTTACCACAGACAGTTCATCACTCAACAGATTCACGCCCTGCACTGTAACTATGAAACTCTCCTCCCCGTATGCATAACACCCACCTTCTCCAGAATCCCTTCCAGAACCCGTCAGACACATCTTCTCCTACAATACTCCCCCTCGCCGTCACACACTGTCTCCAGTACACCACTCCCGTTTCCATCATCCATCTCTGCCTTACAAGCTGCATCGTCTCCCTGAGCCACTCACTCTCCTGCACACTTTGTCTTCTCCATCATCCCTAATGCCCTGTTCTTCCCCGTGGAACAGTCCGTCTGTTAATCGTTCTCCATCTACGTCGCTCCCTGCTCCCCACTCTGTGTCTCAGGAAATGGTGGGTTCTATGAGGTAGAGATGACGTCTGCCGTTACACCTCCCCCTTCTACTGGATATCTATCATTAGGATCTGAGCCCCTCCACAATTCTGTATGCACAAGGCGGTAATGTGATTCCACACCACTTGCATCAGTGCCTGCAATCTCAGCACCCTTTCCCTGGCCTCCTCTGTCCTCCCCTTCCTTCCTCTTTTCGCAGCACACCATCTGGTCACACGCACACACCATCACCGAGAGACACACACGACTCTAGACTACTGGAACGCCAAAATGCAGGGTATTGGTGAGTGGGGAGAACGGATGGGGGAGCGGGATGCCCACTTTTTATGACTCCAGTAGAATATGCTGCGATGTGCAGTGGTTATTCACATGTCTGAGCCCGGGAGTGTGATCGGATAATGTTTAGGGGGCTTCGCTGGTTGCCTGACCCTGGAAGTGTGTAACGGGACGGTGTGGAGGGAGCTTCACTCTGTGTCTGACCGCGAGGGTATGTGATGGGACGGTATGGAGGGAGCTGCAGTCTGTGTCAGATCCCGGGAATGTTCCCGGGACACTCGCTCTGCCTCTGACTCAGTTTCGTAGGTCAAAGAAATTCGGCGTTCAAACAGACTCCAATCTGAGTTGTAGAGCAAGACAATGGTAACTCACACGTTCTGCTGCAAAGGCAGCAAACTGGAAACCCTTTCTGTGGCCTCCACTCTCCTCCCCTTCCTTCCTCTGCCCTCAGCACAGCCTTCCTTCTCTGTGATTCTTAAGTGGTTGAGTGAGCAGCACAATGTCCTGGTCCATATCGGTACCAATGAAATCAGGATGTATGGGAAGGTGGTTCAGCACAGTGACGTCAGGGATTTAGCTATTAAATTAAAGGACAGGACCACCACCGGCCCAGGGAGGCGAGACATAGGAACCATACACGTGTCCCAAGAGCTGGTATAGTAAGGATGGCTTCAAAATCTGGCATCGTTGTGTTTTTTTCCACGGAAGATGGGATTTGTACAGAAGAGATGGAGGACCGTTTACACCCAGTCTGAAGGGGAGCTGATATTTCAGCGGGAAGGTTTGCCAGAACAGTGCATGATGCTTTTGGGGAGAGTTGTTAAACTCAGGGGGATGGGATTCAGAGATCCAGCGCAGATAGCAGAGTCGTTATGGGGCCTGATGTTGTAAAGACCTCAGAAACCGGCTCCAATCAAAAGGCTGAGCATGTTGCGACTGGTGTCCTGAGCCGCGTATATGTGAATGCGGGAAGCTTTAAAGAAAGGCGGTTGTGAACAATGAATTATGATATTGTAGACATTTCAGAATCGCTTGTAGGAGGAGCAAGCATGACTGCACGATATTTCGGGTTTCCCAATGTTTAGACTTGAAACAGTGGAAGGACTCACTTTGAATTTTTTTCTTCTTCTTCTTGGAGTTAACAGAGGCAGGACTGCGCAGGCGTGAGACGACGGGCAGTGAAGCGGGTAGATTTAGAAAAGGACAAAGCCTTCGACAGTGGGCAGCGTCGTTTGCGGGCCGTGGAGTGAGTTGGGTGTAGAGTGAAGGCCTAAGGGTTTGGCTCAACGGGCTTGGGCGGAAACGGGCGAGACAAGGTAGGTTTAGGTTTCAGTTTTTCATGATATTTGAGGGACGTGGGAAGTATGAGTGTGAGGGCAGATTGTTGTTCTCGGTGTCAGATGTGGGAGGTCCTGGAGTCTCCTAGCATCCCGGACGTCCACATCTGCGCCAGGTGCGCCGAGATGCAGCTCATGTGGTAGGAGTTACAGGCAGATTCTCTCTCCGGTGCCACTGGAGGTAGACAGTTGGGTCATGGTTAGGAGGGGGAAGGGGAAGACTCAGGTATAAAGAGTCCACCAGAGGCTGTATGCAGTATAGTTTTTTGTAGCAATATATGAAGGTACAACTAGAGAAGGGGCAATGTTGGATTTCCTGTTACGGAATAGGATAGTTCAGGTGAGGGAGGTATGTGTTGGCGAGCACTTCGACACGAAAGGTCACAATATCATTAGTTTGAATATAATTCTAGAGAATGATAGGACGACCCAGGGTTGAGATTTCTGATTGGAGAAAGTCTTTCAGGAGATGGGAAAGGATTTAGAAGGAGTGGATTTGGACAATTTGTTTATGGGGTAGTAGAGAAATGTTGGGCATTTAACGGTGAGATTTTGAGGGTATGTAATCTTTACGTTCCTGTTTGGTTGAAAGGAAAGGATAAACGTTTGAGAGATTCATGGTTTTCAAGAGATATTGGAAACATGGTTCAGAAACAGAGTGAGATCTACAATAATTATAGGCAACATGGAGTAAATGAGGTGCTCAGGGAATACAAAGAATGTAGACAGACTCTTAAGGAAGACATTCGAACAGCTAATAAGGAGATACGAGGCTGTTTTGGCAAGTAAGGTGAAAATAAATCCAAAGGGATTCAACAGTTATATTAATAGCAAAAGGATAGTGAGGGATCAAATTGGTCACTTTGTGAATCATAGTGGACAGCTATGTGTAGAGCCAAAAGAGATGGGAGAGATTTTGTACAACTTCTTTTCATTGTTTAAAAAGAGTTCTAAGAGTAAACCTAGCAATTATCTGCCTGTATGTTTGACGTCCCATGTGGGTAAATTATTGAAAGTATTCTCAGAGATCGTATATATAATTTTCTGGATAGACTGGGTCTGATTCGGAGCAGTCAACATGGATTTGTGCGTGGAAGGTCATATTTAACAAATATTATAGATTTTTTAAAAAGAGGTAACTTGGAAAGTTGACGAGGGTAAAGCAGTGGATGTTGTTCATATGGTCTTCAATGAGGACTTTGACAAGGATCCACACGAACGGTTAATGTGGAAGGTTCAATCGTTAGTTATTAATATCGAAGTTGTAAAATGGATTCAACTGTGGCTGGATTGGATATGCCAGAGAGTAGGGGTGGATAACTGTTTGTCAGATTGGTGAACAATGACTAGTGGTGTGCCTCAGGGATCTGTATTGGGTCCAATGTTGTTTGGCATATACATTAATGATCTGGATGTTGGTTTGCTAAATTGGCTTAGAAAGTATGCAGATGATACTAAGATAGGTGGCGCTGTGGATAATGAAGTAGGTTTTCAAAGAGACTTAGGCCAGTTGGAAGAGGAGGCTGAAAGATGGCAGATAGAGTTTAAAGCTGATAGGTGTGAGGAGCAACATTTTGGTGGGACTAATCAAAATAGGACATACATGGTAAATGGTAGGGCATTGAGGAATGAAGTAGACCAGAGTGATCTAGGAATAATTGTGCATAGTTCCCTGAAGGTGGAATCTCACGTGGACAGTGTGATGAAGAAAACTTTTGGCATGCTGGCCTTTATAACTCAGAGCATTGAGTTGGGATGAAATGTTAAAATTGTTTAAAGCATTGGTGAGGCCAAATTTAGAGCATTGAGTACAGGTCTGGTCACGGAAATATAGAAATGATGCCAACAACTAACAGAGAGTACAGCGGAGATTTACTATAATGTTATCTGGGTCTTAGCACCTAAGTTACAGAGAAATGTTGAACATGTTAGGTCTTTATTCTCAAGAGATTGAGGGGGGACGAGAGATACTTAAAATTATGAGGGTGATAGATAGAGTTGATGTGGACAGGCTTTTTCCATTGAGAGTAGGGAAGATTCATACAAGAGGACATGAATTGAGAGTTACTGGGCAAAAATTCATGGGTAACACGAGGGGGATCTTCTTTACTCAGGGAGTGGTAGCTGTGTGGAACGAGCTTCAAGTAGAAGCAGTAGAGGCAGTTTCGATTTTGTCATTTAAAAAATGGATAGGAATATGGACAGGAAAGGAATGGGGGGTTGTGGGCTGAGTGCAGATTGGTGGGACGAGGTGAGCGTAAGGGTTTGGTACGGACTATAAGGGCCAAGATGGCCTATTTCCGTGCTGTCATTGTTATATGGTTATATATATAGATGGTTCTCTGACATAAGGAATTAATAGAGGGATGTTGATTTTGCTTTACCGAGAAATTGTCACCGCAGTGTACATTCAGAACAGACAAGTCAACTCGTCTAAGTGAGGCTTTGTGGGTGGAAATGTGGAATAAATATGTCCGGCCATATTCATGTTATAGACCGGATAACAGTCCGCTGGATTCGGATAAACAAACCTGTAGAGAGATGACAGACGGTCGCAGGAAACATATGATCGTGATTATCAGTACGTTGAAGTCCCAACGAAAGAGAGAGAGCAATACTTGATCTCCTACTACGGAATGAGACAAGTCAGGTCTCAGAGGCTCGTGCAGGGACGCACTTTGTATCTCGTGATTTGTAATCCCATTAGTTTCAGAGTAGATATGAAAAGGATAGGACCGGTTCCCGGGTTTCAGTTCTAAACTGGCGACAGGCTAATATTGCTGGGAATAGAAAGGATCTGCTGCATGTGGGTTTGGACAAGCTGTGTTCTGGCAATGGTGTATTTGGTAATTTGGAGCCCAGGCCCTCTTTAAACTCAGTGTAGAAGGGAGCGGAGTATAATGAGAATAGTGGGAAGTGTTGAAGGAGAGAGGGATTTGGTGTACAATCGGTGTCGGGGGTACACACACTGTGAACAGGACAGGGCGCAACCGCCTCAACGGCGCCTTACGGTGACACTAACGCACTTCTCGCTGTGCTCGACGCTTTCTTCATCGTGATAATGATACACGGACACGTCCTGCGACGTAATAATTACACACTCCTCCCCACCTCCATTATCAACTTCCCCTCAAAAACACCTCGGATCTCCGTGACACAGGTCCTCCTCTGTGCACCTCCATGTCTCCAACACGCCCTAAATCCACTGCGCTCTTCCGCATCTCCGTGAACAACTCCATCCCCTAGATACCTCCACATTTACAGCTCACACCTGTCCCTTCCCATTGGTTCCTACTCTCGGTTCTGAGTCGGCTCTGTGGCTCAATTGATTCCAGGGAGTGGAGCTTCACAAATCATCTGAATCTAAAAGCGTGAAATGAGAAGGTGTGGATTGAGCTTCTCTTTATGGCTGAACCCTGACAATGCGTGACACGACTGTGTAGAGGGAGTTTCACTCGATGTCTAACTCCCGTTATGTGCGATGAGACAGTAGGCAGCTTCATTTCTTCTCTGACTCCGGGAGTGAGCTTTGGGACGGGGAAGAGCGGGCTTCTCTCTGTGTCTGACCCCGGGAGTGAGTGACAGGACAATTTAGAAGGAGCGGCACTCCATGCCTGATCAGGGAATTGTGAGGTGGATCGTTGTGTAGGGAGCCTCTCTCGGTGTCTGACTCCGGGTGGGTAGATAGGATTGTATGGAGTTACCCTCTGAGTACCCCTTTGAGTCAGAAAGACACATGGTTTTGGCGTCTCCAAGCAGGGATCAGGAGCCAGGTAAATGTCACACACACGGGTGGACGAGTGCACATTAAAAAACAGCGATTCGCGGTAAGACCAGTGAGGGAAGTCTCAACGGTCAGGTCTCTGGCGCTGAGCATGGTTCTCTGAGTCAGAATGGAAGCAGGGTGGGGAGGATGAGGCGATCCGTAATGAAGGGGGCTTCGGATATTTGTTTCTTTGGGATTCTTTCCAAAGAAGGTGAAACCTGTACAGAAGAGATGGGTTCAATCCAATAGAAGTTGCATCGCAATTGAAAAATGCATGAACGCCCATGAATACAGCCAAACGAGTCTGCCTTACAGAAGGACAAAGGTGCCAAACACAAAAGCAAAGGTCACGCACGGCACAAAACACAGTTAACATGTAGAAGATCGAAAGACAGCAAGTGGATGTAGAATATCAGTAAAATACATTCATGCGATAGGTATGTATTTCATATATTATTTCATATGTATCTCAGGCTGAGGGGAGAGTTGATGCAGGTCTCTATCATGAGGAGAGACAGAGAAAGACCAGGCAACTGGGGCATTGCTCCCCCAGAGAGAAATCTCTAATATCACGGAGTGGAAGGGGAGAGGGTGTATCTATTCAGAAGAGATGCAGAGCAAGGTTTTGTTTACACAGGGAGCGTCAGTGACTGGAATGTGCCTCCAGGTGTGATGGTGGAGGCAAATAGATAAATTCGTTTAATTGGCTCATTGACAAACACGTGGATGTGCAGGTTTTGGAGGGAGAATAGCATTGTGTAGGCAAGAAGAATTTAGGCATGAAGTATAACTGGTACAGCACATATTCCGGGCCGAATGGTCTGTTCTGTTCTGTGATTTACGCTCACTGCTCTGCATGAGCAAAAGTGAGTGAATTGAACTCAAAGGGTGAGAGGAGCAGTGGGGCGGGGGGTGTAGATCAAGGAATATTACGATGGATTGACAAAGACAAGGAACGATTTTTCCACAGACGACATGGGCAGTGAGCGGCCCACAAGGAGAGACCGATCAGACCCAAGCATATGGCTAATCTGCGTCTTAACAGCGACCCTCATTATCACGGGTATCTGCTGGAGGATTCATGGTGAGTTTCAATTCGGTCGCAACGACCAAACCGCAGAGAATAAAAATGGCCACTGTAACAGCGACACATTCCCAACATTTCCCGGAAGCACCCTTCACAGTGATGTCAACACACACCTCACTGTGGCACTGGCGGGTCTCTCTGAATGACTACGACTCAGGCCTCACCGTGTCACCGACACAACCCCCAACAACACATCCCTCAACATTTTACCGATATATCCCTCAACCTGATGCCAACAACACAACCTAACGGAAGTACGATTCAACGTAACGCTGATACGCCTCCCGACGTGGTGCTGAAGCGTCCCTCACCGTGACGCAGACACGTTCATCACTTTGAAATCGACTCATCTCTTCTCAGGACAGCAAAAGCCACTCTACCGAAACACCGATTTAACCCTCATCGTCACAAAGACACAACACTCACCGTGACATCGACATTTTTCCTAATGTCACACCGATTCACCAAACACTATGACACAGTCGCGTCTCTCACTGCAACACCGTGAAACCCGGCACTGTGACCCCGACATATGTCTCAGCGTGACTTAGAGATACACCGCGATGTGACCCTTTACACCTCTCACATGGACCCTGAAACACCAATCACAATGTAGTGTGACGCTGACTCACGTGTCACTGCAAACGCAATACATCCTTCACCATCTCTCTCAGTATCACAGATTCGTCAGTCAGAGATCACCTCCGACCGAAACTGCAAGGAGTTAAACTCAACCCTTCAATCCAAGATAACGGAGAATTCCCACCTGGATCTCTCCCAGAGAACCTGTCTCAAGAATCTCTCTGCGCTCAACTCAAATCTGTCCGAACTTAAACGAATGAACAGCGATCTCCGTCACCAGTTCACTGAGATGGAAACGAAGTACAGATCTGTCAACGAAACCAAGGCTCAAATCTGTGAATTGTTGACCAGCAGAAGAGGTGAGGCATCATCCCTCTCTTTCACCCGCTCCTCATCACAGGGCAGGCATGGAGAGAGGAAGCGGCACTCTGTGCTTGTCATCGGGAGTGTGTGAAGAGATGGTATGGAGGGAGATTCACTCTGTGTTTGACCCAGTGAGTGTGTGATGAGGCTGCGTGGTGGTAGTTTCACACTATCACCGGATCCAGTAGAGTGTGATGGGACGTGTGGAGGTGAAACATTTTTCCTAATGTCACACCAATTCACCAAACTCTATGACACCGACGAGTCTCTTCCTGCAACACCGTCAATCCTTGCACTGTGACCCCGATATATCTCTCAGCGGGGCATAGAGATACACCGCAATGTGACCCGGTACACCTCTCACATGGACCCAGAAACACATATCACAATGACATTTACACGTCTTTCACTGAAGCACCGATTCGCTGTGACGGGAAACAACTATCACTGCGATAGTGACGCAACCCCCATCGTGAGACCAACAAAAACCTCGCTCGTAACCTAATATATTCTCTCAGACACGTAGCTCACGGTGGTGCCAACGGCCCTCGCAGTGCCACCGCACCCTTCATCGTGACCCTGACGCACCACTCTCCGTGACCCGCTCAGTAGCTTGACGCTGACGCTGACGCACTATAAACGCCAAACACCCTTCACCATCTCAGATCACCTCTGACCGAAGCTACAAACTCCTTTGGGAAGAAAATCAGGAGATGAACCGGACCCAACGCCATTGTCGACTATCAGTCCACGAGTTAAAATCAAATCTAAATTAACTTTGAGGCAATTGCAAACACCTCACCCTGACATAGGCAAGACCCTTACCGTGATACCGACTCATAAATTCCCAATGACACTGATTTAGTCCTCTCAATCACAATGACACACACCTCAACGTGACAATCGGACACACACCGTGGACATGACATGCCTCTCACGGTGACACAGACACACTCATTACAATGAGACCAGCGCCCACACATTACACCGATACTCCACACACCGTGACACTGCCAGACACCTCACTCCAGCATTTCCCTCACTCAGACATCTTCCTCGCCTTGTCATCGACATACACTTCATTGTGACCCGGTACCCCTCTCGCATGGGCACAGAAACTCCTATCACAGTGACACAGACACGTTCCTCACAGCAACTCGGACAGGGAATCGATTATCACTACGATACTGACACAGACCCACTGTAACAACAAGACAACCTTCACCAGGACATTGATAACCCCTCGGGTGGCGCCGACGCCTCTCACTGTTCCACCAGCACATCCTTCACTGTGACACCGTTCACCGTGACACTGACACCACACTCTCTGTGACCCGCTCCTCAGTGTGACGCTGAGTCACGTGTGACTATAAACTCTAAACATCCTTCACCATCTCTCTCAGTACCACAGATTCGTCAGTCAGAGATCACCACCGACCAAAACTGCAATGAGTTAAACTCAACCCTTCAATCCAAGATATCGGAAATTTCCCACTTGGATTTCACCCAGAGAATGTGTCTCAACAATCTCTCTGCGCTCAACTTTAATCTCTCCGATCTTAAACGAAGGCACAGCGATCTCGGTCACCAGTTCACTGAGATGGAAACGAAGTACAGATCTGTCAACGAAACCAAGGCTCAAATCTGTGAATTGTTGACCAGCAGAAAAGGTGAGGCACGATCCCCCTCTTTCACCCGCTCCTCATCACAGGGCAGGCATGGAGAGAGGAAGCGTCACTCTGTACTTGGCATTGGCAGTGTGTGAAATGATGGTATGGAAGGTTATTCACTCTGTGTTTGACCCAGTGAGTACGTGATGGGGCTGTGTGTAGTAAGTTTCACTCTATCACTGAATCCACGAGAGTGTGATGGGACGTTGTGGAGGTGGATTCATTCTGTGTCTGACCACGGGATTGTGAGACGTAACATTACAGATTCACTCTATGACTTACTCCGGGAATGTCTGATGGGACAGTGTGGATCCATCTTCACTCTGTGTCTGATAGCGGGATTGTGTGATGGGACACTGCCCAGAGAGATTCACCCCATGTCTGACCCCTGAAGTGTGTTATGGCTACGTGGAGAGAGAGCTTCAAACTGAAGCTGGGAGAGCGTGACAAAACAGTGCAGAGGGGGCTTCACTCTGTGTCTGAATCCGGGAGTGAGTAATTGGACGGTGTAAAGGGAACTTCACTGTGTGTGTTACCCAGGGAGTGAGTGAGGGGCGATGTGGAGGGAGACTCACTCTGTACCTGATCCCAGGTGTGTGCGATGAGACTGCACTGTTTGAAAAGAGTGACAGGGAGAATCTGACCCCGGAAAAGTGTGACGGGACGGTGTGCAGGAATTTTAACTACAGGTTTGAACGCTGGAGGGTGTGATGAAGCCACGGAGGGAGAGATCCACTCCGTGTCTGACCCAGGCAGTGCGTGACGAGGTTTATTAAAGGGAGAAAAACTGTGTGTCTCACTGCCGGAGTGTGTGATGGGTCAGTGGGGACGGGAGCTTCACCACACTTCTGACACCTGAAGCGTATAAAATGGGTGTGCAGGGAGCTTCTCCCCACGTCAGAAGCCTGAAGTGTGTGATGGGTCCGTGGAGAGAGAGATTCAGTCTGCGTCTGACGGTGTTAATGTGTGATCAGAAGGTGTCTTAAATCGGTGTCTCACCCCGTGTGTATATGATGGGACTCTGTGTTTGACACAGTTACCTGTGATGAGAAGCTATTGCGGGATGGGAGGGTGGGTGAGTGCCTTTGGTGGGGGCGGGGGGCGTTATGTGTTTGTCTGACACCGGGAACGGTGACGCGTGCCTGGTTGGTGTTCCGCTCTGTGTCAGATAACTCCGTGACAGGACGGTGCGGAGGGACTGCCTGTCGTTTTCTGACCCCTTGTGTTGTGTGATGTCACCGGCTAGAAGGAGTATCATACTGTGCCTGACAACGGGAGTGTGCTGCGGGATGAAGCAGAGAGTGATTCATTTCCGATCTTATCACGGACGGGAGTATTGGGGTATTCTGGAGGGAGTTCCATTCTGTGTTTGTCCGCTCCGGCAGTGTGTGATGGGACGGTCTGGAGAGAGTTTCACTCTGTATCTGACCCCAGGTGTCTGTGATGGGAAGGACTGAAAGCAGCGACACCTGCTGTCTGAATCCTGGATGGGAAGTTGTGGAGGGAGGTTGAACTTTTGCAATGGCTGTTAGGGAGGAAGATACAGTTCTTTTATTTATTTTTTGTTACTGTTTTGCAGAGCAGACATGTCCTCCGAACTGGATCGAAAACGAGAATCGGTGTTATTTCATATCTTCCTTGGAGAAGCCTTATAATGGAGCGAGGGAACACTGTTCGAACCTTGATGCAAGGCTCCTCGAAATAAATTCACCCGAGGAAGAGGTAACTGTCTCCCGAATAGATCGAATTATTCCACACCGCCCCATAGCAGACTCCAGGGGTTAGACACAGAGTGAATCTCCCTCCATACCGTCCATCGCACACTCCCGAGGTTAGACACAGAGTGAATCTCCCTCCACACCGTCCCATCACACACTCCCGGAGTCAGACACAGAGTGAATCTCCCTCCACACCGTCCCATCACACACTCCCGCGGTCAGACACTGAGTGAATCTCCCTCCACACCGTCCCATCACAGACTCCCGGGTTCAGACACAGAGTGAATCTCTCGACACAGCGTCCCATCACACACTCCCAGGGTTAGAAACAGAGTGAATCTCCCCCACACCGTCACCTCAAACACTCAGGGGGTCAGAGACAGAGTGAATCTCCCTCCACACCGTCCCATCTCACACTCCCGGGGTCAGACACAGAGTGAATCTCACTCCACACCGTTCCATCACAGACTCCCGGGTTCAGACTCAGAGTGCATCTCCCCACACAGCGTCCCATCACAAACTCCCGGGGTTAGAAACAGAGTGAATCTCCCTCCACACCATTACATCAGACACTCAGGGGGTCATACACAGAGAGCATCTCCCTCCACAGCGTCCCAGCATACACACCCGAGGTGATACACAGAGTGAAGCTCCCTACACACCGTCCAATCCCACGCTTCTGGGGTTAGACACAGAGTCAATCTCCCTCTACAGCGCCCCATCTCACACTGCCGGGATCAGACAAAGAGTGAATTTCCCTCTACAGCGTCCCATCACACACTCCCGGGGTCAGACATAGAGTGAATTTCCCTCCACACCGTCACATCTCAGAATTCATCTGTGTCCCATCTCTTCAAGTTTCTCGTGGTCAGACTTGGAGACAGGTTCGACCAGTATGCCTTTGAGGGTCGTGGGATGATATTGCCTCCGGCCCGGTCAAACTGAGAAATCACGTTTGTGTGGATGTGTTGCCCGGTTACAAATCAATCCCATGAAATAACGAGCAGTTCACCATTTGCAATTAAACGACTGGGCTTTATGATTCTTCATTTGACTACAGGGTCAGTGCAGAAAACAAAGGGAAATTGGACTCATTTTAACGAAACAGTCTAATGCGCTCCTTGGAGCTCACTGTTTTCCCGTCCGTCCGTTCTCCATCGATTTCCCCCGGGCGTGGTCGACTCTCGACCCCATTCCAAGTCCGCTCTGGCCTGCAGTCTACGATTACCCCGTTCTGACATCTTCTTTCTCCATCTTCCGCCGAACAAAAGCCCGCAAATCCCTCGCTCTCGGGGTCACAGGAATGAAAACACCTCCCGTCATGGGACACCGCACATTCCAAACCCCCGTTATCTCTCGTCATAACACAAAATCACTGCTGCTACAGAGAAACCATTGCATTAGCAGTGAAACATTTCCCAGGACGTTGCATGCACATTAATCGAAGGGATTTAATTTCACAGGATTTTGTGTCCATCTCTATCGTCACTCGATTCAGAACTTACTGGATTGGAAAATGCAGAGACGGGTGAGGTTTGGACTGTTACAGGTCCGTGGTGTGGGAGCGGCACGAGGCCGTGGGGAGTGATTAGGGGTGGGATTTACCTTTGGAAACTGACAGAGGGCCGCGGACAAAGACTGGAACAGTGGGTCTAGCTTGTTGAAGGATGCAGGGTTGTCGGGATTGATTTGCGAACTGCCCCGCGGTATCATGGGATTAGTTCAGAGGCTGAGTAGGGGCTGTGGAGAGACCGCGGTATCATGAGATTAGTTCAGAGGCTGAATAGGGGCTGTGGGGAGAGCACGGTATCATGAGGTAAGTACAGAGGCGACATGCGGCTGTGGGGAGAGCGCGGTATCATGGGATTAGTTCAGAGGCTGATCTGGGACTGTGGGGAGAGTGCGGTATGAGATTAGTTTAGAGGCTGACTAGGGGCTGTGGGGAGAGCGCGGTATCATGAGATTAGGTTAGAGGCTGACTAGGGGCTGTGGGGAGAGTGTGGTATCATGGGATTAGTTCGGAAGCTGACTAGGGGCTGTGGGGAGTGCGCTGTATCATGAGATTAGATCAGAGGCTGACGAGGGTCTGTGCGGAGTGTGCGGTATCATGAGATTAATTTTGTGGCTGACAAAAGGCTGTGGGGAGAGCGCGGTATCATGGGAGTAGTTCAGAGGCTGACAAGTGGCTGTGGGGAGAGCGCGGTATCATGAGATTAGTTCAGAGACTGACTAGGGACTGTGGGGAGAGTACGGTACCATGGGATTATTTCAGAGGCTGACTAGGGGCTGTGGGCAGAGAACTGTATCATGAGGTTAGTTCAGAGGCTGACTCGGGGCTGTGGGGAGAGCGCGGTATCATGGGAGTAGTTCAGAGGCTGACTAGGGGCTGTGGTGAGAGCGCGGTATCATGAGACTAGTTCAGAGGCTGACTAGGGGCTGTGGGGAGAGCGCGGTATCATGGGAGTAGTTCAGAGGCTGATCTGGGACTGTGGGGAGAGTGCGGTATGAGATTAGTTTAGAGGCTGACTAGGGACTGTGGGGAGAGTGTGGTATCATGGGATTAGTTCGGAAGCTGACTAGGGGCTGTGGGGAGTGCGCTGTATCATGAGATTAGATCAGAGGCTGACGAGGGTCCGTGCGGAGTGTGCGGTATCATGAGATTAATTTTGTGGCTGACAAAAGGCTGTGGGGAGAGCGCGGTATCATGGGAGTAGTTCAGAGGCTGACAAGTGGCTGTGGGGAGAGCGCGGTATCATGAGATTAGTTCAGAGACTGACTAGGGACTGTGGGGAGAGTACGGTACCATGGGATTATTTCAGAGGCTGATTAGGGGCTGTGGGCAGTGAACTGTATCATGAGGTTAGTTCAGAGGCTGACTCGGGGCTGTGGGGAGAGCGCGGTATCATGGGAGTAGTTCAGAGGCTGACTAGGGGCTGTGGGGAGAGCGCGGTATCATGAGACTAGTTCAGAGGCTGACTAGGGGCTGTGGGGAGAGCGCGGTATCATGGGAGTAGTTCAGAGGCTGACTAGGGGCTGTGGGGAGAGCGCGGTATCATGAGATTAGTTCAGAGGCTGACAGAAGTCTGTGGGGAGAGCACGGTATCATGAGATTAGTTCAGAGGCTGACAGAAGTCTGTGGGGAGAGCGCGGTATCATGGGATTAGATCAGAGGCTGACAGAAGTCTGTGGGGAGAGCTCAGATTCGTGGGATTGGTTTGGCGACGGTCTCCGGTTACTTGCTGGAACTGTTTTTCTGTTTCTGAAATTGTCTACCTCTCTTTGATAGGACTGTGTCCCCTGATCTTCTGTACAAGATGTTCTTTAAATGGCACACCTGCAGAGAATGCAACTTGCATTCACAGAGCTACAGTTGTAACAGTACATACAGATTCATCTGTAAAAAGTCGGCACGTTTATACCAGGATATTCCTGAAGAGATCAAAGGTCTCTGTCAACAGACTGTCGGGCCGATTTGAATCAAGTGACTACATCCCACTTCTCCCCATTCAATCTACTGCACTGTTACTCACACATCCTTTCATCCCCTCACACCCTCTCCTCCGCTGCTCAGACTCCTCCAATACTCGCAACCCCGTTCTCTCACGCCACTCTTCCTCTCTCCTTTGGTCCACACCTCCCCTCTCTGCCCCACTCTTCCCATCCCCCCATTTACTCCCACTTTCCGCTCCTTTTCTCAATTCCCCCTTCTTCTGCCTAATTCATTCCCTTTGAACACGTCCCTTTCCCCTCAGACCCCATTATCTGCCTCTCCTCTCTCCGTTCTCTCCACACATTCTTTCTCAATTCTGAGGACTCTGCCTCTCAATTCCCCAACCTAGGGGAAAAGACACTGCGCATTCACCCTACCTGTGCTTCTCCAGGCTTCCTAGCCACGCTCCAAGGAACAAAGCCCATCCTTCTTGCCTTCTCTCCATAATCCAGATCCTGTAGTCCCGGCAGCATCCTCGTTCATCTCCCCCTGCACTCTTCCCACATCCGTGTCATCTTTCGTACAGGAGGCAGACCAGAACTGAACACCGCCCTCCAAGCGGGGTCTCACCGACGTCATGTACAACTTCAACGTGACGTCAGCACGCTGCAATGATGTAAAATTAACGCGAATTGGGAAAACTAATACATACTGCAATGAAGGTGAATACCGAGGGAGTGTTTCAGTGTTCAGGGAGCGTTTGCAATCTGATGGCGGAGGGGCAGCAACTGCTTGTAAATTGCTGAGTTGTCAGGCTCCTGTACCACCTCCCCGATGGTACCGATGAGCATAGAGCATTTCTCGGCGGGAGGGGGTCCTCGCTGATGGATGCGGTCTTCTCGAGGCATTCCTGCTTGAACATGTCCTCGATGGAGGGGAGGGTTGTGCCCGTGATGGGGTTGGCTGAGCCTAGAAACCTCTGCAGCCTCTGGCGACCCTCTGCGTTGCAGCCTCCACACCAGGCGGCGATGCGACAAGTCAGAGCGCTCCCCACAGTAGATCCCGAGAAATTCGCGAGTCTTGAATGACAGACCACATCCCCTCAAACCCCTAACCTTGCAATCCCCTCTGTCCCGAGAGAGATATGGATGGTGGAGAAGGCAAGGGCCGAGTAGAGTCTAGAATACACTCCGACTAAGACTCGAAATAAACAAGACCACAGTGATGAAATCCAAAGATAAAATCACAAACAGTAGTCATAGAAACGGATCTCCTACGGCTTTGCACTGAGTGATCGGCGCGAGCCCGTCACCGCAGACATTCCATGAAGGAATGTTGACAGGCAATAACTGGCAGTCTGAATCATAAAGGGAAGGTAACAGCTGACCACACTCGGGGGAATGGAGGTTCCGAATCCAAGATGCCTGCCGATGAAGATACTTCCTTCGCGGTTACATGCCCAGTGCAGATCATCCGAGATGTTGACACACAGTAACACAGGAACTTGAAATCCGATCATAGGATAGAGAGGCAGAATTAAACTATTTGGCCTATTGGGTCATAAAATCTTTATGTTACGTCTAAACGTGGAATGTGCAATTTATAGCAATTTCTAAGAAACATTAAGTACAACAGGACTGTCAATATAACTTAGAAATTCAGTTGTATCAGCGTGAATGAATCAGTCTGACGGCCTGACGGAAGGCGCTGAGACGGATCATGTTGGTCCTGTGTTTTTTTGCTGTGCTACACGATCTCAGATGTTAGCAGCTGGAACGGTTGGTTGCTGGGGCGACTCGGGATCCCGAAAATCCTTCACGCCCCTTTTACACACCTCTCTCTGTAAAAGTTCTGAATCCTGGGAAGTTCACATCTACAGATGCGCTGGGCTGTCCACACCGCTCTCTGAAGAGTCCTGCGATTGAGGGGATAAGATTCCCATACCAGGCAGTGATGTATCCACTCTGGATGCTCTCCATTTTGTCCCTGTGGAAAGTTCCAATGTTTCGGGGACCCATACCAAACTTCGTCTACTGTCCGAGGTGTAAGAGGCGCTGTTGTTCATTATTTACCGTACAGCTGGTATGTACAGTCCACGTTAGATCCTGGGTGATGTAAATGCCGAGGAACGTAAAGCTGGTCACCTCTCAACCGCAAATCCATTGATGGCAACAGAGCTCAGTCTGTCTCCAGTCCGCTATAGTCCACAAACAACCCCTTTGTTTTTGCGACATTGTGGGATCTACACCCCTCCCCTTCTCTGCCATGCCCTCCCTCCCCGATGCCCATTTTCCGTTGCCGACCTCATCTCCAATAGCCCCACCGTCTCCATTACTACCCTCTCGCATCCAAAACGCTTTCTGCTGTGATCACAGGGAATTGTGGGGAGAATAGGGGGGAGCTGACGTCCCGTGTTACACTTCCTCCTCACCATCTGATATCGATCTCTCGGGCTGAGTCTCTCTGCGTTTCCATGTGGACAGACCGGTCATGTGGTTCCACACGGTTTCCTCTCAGTAACTGCAACCTCACCACATCTTCACTGTCCTCCCTCTCCCCCTTTTCCTTCGGCGCTGCAACCAGTTACACACACATACCATCTCAGAAACAGACACAGAATTCAAGACTATAGGAACGCGGAAGTGCTTGGGGTTGGTGAGAGGAGAGAATGGTCAGAGAGAAAGGGATTCGCAGAGTTTCTGACCCTGTTACTGGATTATGGCAGAGAGTGAAGGGAACATCACAGAGTGTTTGACCCACGGATTGTGTGATTGGACGGTGAAGGCGACGCGCCACCTTGTGCCTGACCCTGGAAGTGTGTGATGGGACGGTGTGGAGGGAGCGTCACTCTGTGTCTGACCCCGGGATTGCGTGATGGGACGGTGTGGAGGGGAATTCACTCTCTGTCTGACCCCGGGAGTGTGTGATGTGACGGTGTGGAGGGAGATTCACTCTGTGTCTGACCCCGGGAGTGTGTGATGTGACGGTGTGGTGGGAGATTCACTCTGTGTCTGACCCCGGGAGTGTGTGATGTGACGGTGTGGAGGGAGATTCACTCTGTGTCTGACCCCGGGAGTGTGTGATGTGACGGTGTGGTGGGAGATTCACTCTGTGTCTGACCCCGGGAGTGTGTGATGGGACGGTGTGGAGGGAGGTTCACTCTGTGTCTGACCTCGGGAGTGTGTGATGGGACGTTGTGGACGGAGATTCGCTCTGTGTCTGACCCCGGGAGAGTGTGATGGGACGGTGTGGAGGGAGGTTCACTCTGTGTCTGACCTCGGGAGTGTATGATAGGACCGTCTTGAGAGGCGTCACTCTGTCGCCGACCCCGGGAGGTGTGATCGAGCCGTCAGATTTCCGTCAGGTGAATATTCTGTGGGAATGGGAGAGAGAGGGAAGAGAGAAAGGGGTGTTGAAATGGTACGGGAGAAACGAAGAGGGGAGATATTCAGAGACGGCCGAGTGAGGAGTGCAGTGCGATGGAAAGGCAGAGGGATAGAGAAAGTAGAGAGACAGAACGAGCTGGAGAGGGAGAGAATAGGATAGTCAACATGTGATAGCTGGATTTTGAGAGAGAGGACACAGAGATATAGGGAGAGGTAGAGGGTTGAGAAAGATACAGGTGGACGGCGACAAAGGGAAGGGTGTGGGTTGGAGTGAGAGGGAGTTGAGAAGGAGGGGTGGTTGTTGAAAACACTTCTGAGCTTCAAGGTTTCCCTCAAATACCTGCGCTCCCTGTCTTTAGCTGTAATATTGGGGGGCTTACACTCGGCGCCGTGATTTCGGTTCTGATAACCCACAATTATGCTCAAATTGGTGGTCAGAGTCAAACCGTAGATGGTGATCTGTCTGTGTTGGTTTCCAGTAAACTTCAATATCCAGATGTCCATTTCCTTTGATAAGCACTCCACAATCCAAAAAAGGCAGTCAATTGTTCTCGACGTTTCCGGTGTAAACTTATTGTTTTCATCCACCGAGTCTTCTGTGAAGGCTTGTGCGTCATGGAGTTTGGGGTTAACCGTATAACAATTACAGCACGGAAACAGGCCATCTCGGTCCTTCTAGTCCGTGGCGAAAGCTTAATCTCACCTGATCCCACCGACCTGCACTCAGCCCATAACCCTCCATTCCTTTCCTGTCCGTATACCTATTGATGTTTTTATGACAATATCGAACCTTCATCTACCACTCCTACTAGAAGCTCGTTCCACACAGCTACCGCTCTCTGAGTAAAAAAGTCCCCCCCTATGTTACCCTTAAACTTTGGCCCCCTAACTCTCAAATCACGTCCTCATGTCCACTTGTTTGAATCTCTGCTACTCTCAATGGAAAAAAGCTTCTCCACGTCAACTCTATCGGTGGATCGCCCAACTACAGTAAGTGTGACTCGTACATTTACAGTTGCAACAGGAAATACGGATTCATCTGCGAGAAGTCGGCACATTTATACCCGGATATTTCTGAAGAAATCCAAGATCTCTGTCAACAGACTGTCGGGAAGACTTCAATCAAGTGACGACACACTACTTCTCCTTCCTCAATCTACCCTACTCGCACCATGCCATCCTTTCATTACTTCCCACCCTCTCTTCGCCTTCCTACCCAGTCTCTTCCTTTACTCGCATCCCCATTCCCGCCAACTGTTGTGCCTTTCCCCATCCAGACCATTCTTCTCCCCACCCGGACCCGAACTCCCCCGCTCCCCGCATTTACTCTCCATTTCTACTCCTCTTCTCTCTCTGCCCTACTCACAAACTCATTCCGCTTCTCCGCCTTTCTCTACCCCCCAGACCCAATTCTCTGCCTCTCTGCTCTCGGTTCCCTCCACACACTCTCACCTCAATTCTGTGCCCTCTGTCTCCCAGGGGGAAAGACTGCGCACATTCACCCTATCTGTACCTCTCCAGTCTTCATACCCTCGCTTCAAGGAACAAAGTCCCCGGTTTCTTGCCTTCTGTCCCTAACTGAGACCCTCCAGATCCGGCACCATCCTCGTAATTCTCCCTCTGCACTCTTTCCAGATCAGTGGCATCTTTCCTTCAGCAGGGCGACTGGACCTGAACAGCGCCCTGCAAGTGCGGTCACATCGACGTCGTGTACAACTTCAACGTGACCTTGGTACGGTGCAAAGATGTAAAATTAACGTAAATTGGTAAAATTAATAAACAGTGCAAAAGACGAATACCGAGGCAGTGTTTCAGTGTTCAGGGAGCATTCTGAAACTGATGGCAGAGGGGAAGCAGCTGTTTGTAAGTTGTTGAGTTTACAGGCACCTGTACCCCCTCCCCAATGGTACCGATGAGCACAGGGCATTTCCCGGCGGTAGGGGTTCCTCGCTGATGGATGAGGTCTTCCCGACACATTCCTGCTTGAACATGTCCTCGATGGAGGGGAGGTTTGTGCCCGTGATGGGGTTGGCTGAGCCTAGAACGCTCTGCAGCCTCTGGCGACCCTCTGCGCTGCAGCCTCCACACCCGGCGGCGATGCGACGTCAGAAAGGGCTTTGCCGTCCATCCTGCGAAATTCGCGAGTCCTCACTGACAGACCACATCCCCTCAAACTCCCAACCTTGCAATCCCCTCTGTACCGAGAGAAGTATGGATGGTAGAGAAGGCACTGGCCGAGTAGAGTCTAGAATACACTCCGGCTCAGACTCGAAGTAAACAAGACCACAGTGATGAAATTCAAAGATAAAGTCACGCACAGCAGTACAAGAAATGGATCCCGTACGGTTGAGCACTGAGTGCTCGGCGCGAGGCCGTCACCGACAGACATTCCATGAAGGAACATTGACAGACAATAGTTGTCATTTTGTGCCTTAAAGTGAAGGTGACAGCCAACCATACTGGGGGAATGGGAGGGCCGAAACTTGGATTCCTGCCGCTGTTCAGTCGACAACATGACACCTTCTTAGTGTTTGAATGAATGTGTTATCTCCACACAGATGTATTGAACATTCTGCCCTTAGATTGAAATGAAGCTCGCGGGAATGATTCTGGAATTGAAACGCATTGTCCCCGCAATTCCCTTTGAACACAGGCAGGAGTGTTGATATGGAGTGTGAGGGGGCGGGGGTTGGTGACAGAGCACGTTTATGTAGGGGATGATGCGGCTCTCGGAGAATGGGCATCGGAGAGGGAGGGACGGACTTAGAAGTGGAGGGGTGTAGGTGATGAAGGGGTTGACGGAGACAGGGAGAAAGGGAGGGGCGTGGATAATTGATAAGGTGACGCAGTGGAAAGGGACTGTAGCGGAAGGTGGAGTGTCAGAGGACAACATCAATCTCTCTCTGCTGCAGTCGGAATTTAAAAGGGCTACAATCACACCAGAGACCGAGAAGAGTAGGGTGACCTGTCTCAAAACCAATCGCCCAGTGACACTCACACCTACTGGGATTAAGAGACCGAGTAGAGCAGGGTGACCTGCCTCAACTACAACAGCCCAGTGACGCTCACAGATACTGTGACTAGCTGCTTTGACAGGCTCGTCCTTTCCAGAGTCGACACCCTCTTTAGTAAAGACGTGACCGCTGTAATTTGACGAACTCATGCTGGACATTACAGCAGCAACGTCTAGCTGCTGCTGACTGACAGCATCTCGGCGTTGAGACTCATCATCCCCTCAGTTCTGATCCAAAAGCTCCAGATCCTGGGTCAGTGAAACTCCCTCTGTAACTGGATGATGAACATCCCCATCGGGAAACCTCAGTCAGTGCAGACCGGCAGTGTCGTCACCGATCTACAGGTGGTGCTGAGGAAGCATGGAGGCTACACAAGGGTTCAGCGAGACGGGACGAATGGTCGGTGAAGCGCCGGGTGGATCGCCGTGTCGGGAGATGTATGGCCATGCACTGTGGTCGAAGAAATAGAGGCGTAGACTATTTGTCTAATAGAGAGAAAATTCAGAAAAACTGAGGCACAGAGGTCGGTGGGTCGACGTGAAAGTAAGCGTTCGGCACGGACTAGAAGGACCGAGATGCTGTTTCGTAATTGTTATATTGTTATAGGGACGTGGGAGACCTCGTGCATGATGCCCTAATTTACAGGTGCAGATTGTGGCTAGGAAATCAAGTACAATGTTAGCATTCCTGTCAAGGGGATGAGAATGTAAAAACAAGGATGTGAATTTGAGGCTTCATAAAGCACTGGTGAAACCTTATGGAGTATTGTGAGCGGTTCCGGGTCCCTTATCTGATACGGCCAGATGAGCTTGTAATGGGAAGGGTCGAAAGGAAATTCACGGGAATTATTCCGGGATTGAAACGCTTATCAAAACAGGAGCGGTTGATGGCTGGAACTCAGATGAATGAAGGGGGCGGGGGAAGGGTTGCTGTTGTTGAAACCGATCGAATGTTTAAAGGCACCGATAAAGTAGATGTGGAGAGAAGGTTCCCCATGGTGGGAGAGTCTAAAGCCAGTGGGCCCTCATCGGAATGGAGACCTGTCCTTTTAGAACGGAGATTGAGAAGAATTTATTTAGCCAGAGTATGGTAAATCTGTGGAATGAGTTAAACAGGCGGATGTGGGGTCTGGCATTGCGCTTTTTGAAGTCAGAGGTGGACAGATAGTTGATTAGTCAGGGCATGAAGCGATACGAAGAAATCGCAGGATGTGGGGCTGAGGGGGACCTGGATCAGACATGATGGAACGGCGCAGCGGACTCGATGGCCTAATTCTGCTCCTATATCTCATGGTCTGATTTTAGGTTCCTGTGTTGCCGGGTGTCAGCATCTCAGCGGATCTGTCCTGGTGGGGCCAACACATTCAAGCAAACACGGAGAAGGTGTCATGTTCCCGACTGAACAGCGCCAGACAACTAAGTGTGGTCACGTCCATTCCCCGGTGTTTGATGAAATGTCACTTCCCCTTTAAGACTCAGACTGACAATTATTGCTCGTCAACATCGCTTCACGGAAAGTCTGTCCTTGACGTCCCCGTGCTGAGCACTCAGTGCTCAAAGGTAGGAGATCCATTTCGAGAACTATTCTTTGCGATATAAACTTTAGATGTCTTTACTGTCGTCTTGTTTATTTCGAGTCTGCGTTTCACTGTATTCCAGACCATACTCTACACTTCCCATCACCACCATAGATCTCTCGTTACAGGCGGAATTACAACGTAAGCCGTTTGAGAGGAATTGGCCTTTCGTTGAAAGGCGGGATTACAACGTCAGCAGTTTGAGAAGATATGGCCTTTCGTTGAAGACCAGGAAATGATCGCTGGGAGCGTTCTGACTTGCTGCATCGCCGCCCGGTGTGGAGGCTGCAACGCACGAGGTCGCCAGAGGGGGCAGAGCGGTGCGGACCTAACCAGCTCCATCACAGACGCAATCGTCCCGAGCATCAAGGGCAGCTTCGAAAACACGGCATCCGTCACTAAGGGTCCTCACCCCGCAACTAGCTCCCCGTTCATGTCTGCCATCGGGGAAGAGGCACAAGAACCTCAACGATTCAGGAACACCTTCTTCCACTCCGGCGTCTTATTTTTGAATGTATGAGCACTACCACCACATTTCTGCGATATTTATTAACTTTTATTGTATCTTACATGAATGTTACATCTTTGCAACTTTCTGATCGTGCAACAACACAAAGCTCAGGCCGGATAAGTCACAGATCAAGTCAAGTCAAGTAAAGAAGCTTTTACTGTTATTTCAACCATAACTGCTGGTACCGTACACAGTAAAAACGAAACAACGTTCCGCCAGGACCCTGGTCCTACATGAAACAACACAAGACTACACTAGAGAACGTGAGACAACCCAAAACTCCACTGGACTACCTGACACAACACAAAACTACGTTACACATCAGATCTACACGGGAATACATAAAGTGCACAAAACAGTGCGAGACAGTACAATAATGAATAAACAAGACAATAATAGGCACAGTTAAAGTCAAATTACAAAATAATAATAAGAAATGATGTAAATGTAATTGTAAATGTCAACAAACTTTAGCAGGAATTGAGAAAGAAATGAGCAAAAATTGCAAAGGGAGTGGAGTGATTTTCGGGGGTAGGTGTGTGTGTGCGTGCGTGTGTGTGTGTGTGTGTGTGTGTGTGTGTGTGTGTGTGTGTGTGTGTGTGTAATAATTGAGCTGTTGAACATGGGAAACAATCGTTTGATGATGCGAGTGGGAGGCAAGGAAATGAGGAGAAGGAAATGAGGATGAAATGGGTAACCTGAGGGGGAGGAGGGATGAGAGAGCGAAGAGAGGGACTAGGGTAAAGCTAATGCGAGATTCCTAGTATGGGTGCCATAGGAAGACAGAGCAGAACAGGGTAGGGGCGAGGGGCAGAGCGGATGGGTTTGTCAGAATCGGGGAGAGGGCTGCAATTGAGTTAATGTCGTTAGATTGAAGTCGGCTCCACGGGCTTTTGACAGAAAACCCGGATTTTTTCAGGAATAGTTAGGAACAAAGATGTAGGCTTCTCACAGATGAAACGGTGCATTTCGTTTTTACAACTGCTGAACCAACCGGGTTTACATTCACTGCATTCGGACTTTCCAGCGTTCATCTTGGACGCGACGTCAGAGGCCAGTTTCCTGTCAAGGAAGCAGAAACAATTTCAATGGGAACAACACAGCCCCAACAGACAGATCTGTGTCAGTCTCCAAAATATTCCCACTGACTCAATCTCTCCTCACCGTCTATAATACTCTCACTCACCCTCTCTCGCCCCACGTACCTGCTCCTGTTCTCATAATACACTTACTGACCTATTCCCCACAACCCTGTGTCAGTCCCCGAATAATCCCTTGTCCAAAGCTCTACCCACAGAGCTATTTCTGTCCCCAAAATAATCCCACGATCATACATTCTCCCCACAGGCCTGTGTCACTCCGCAAATTACTCCCAGACCCCCAGCCCCTCCCCCCGGCCTCAGAGCAGTCCCTAAGATACTCCCACTGCCCCTCTCCCTCCTCATGAATCCTTGTCAGTCCACAAAGTAATCCTGCTGCTCCGCTCTTCACACAGCCCTGTCTCATTCCCCGAAATACCCACACTGACACACTCTCTCTCTCCCTCAAAGCCGCGTGTCTGTCCCTAAAATACTTCCTACTGTCCCCCATCAGCCCCGTGCCAGTCCCAACGTGATCCCACTGACGATCCATCTCCCGACAGTCCTGTGTCAGTCACAAAAACATTCTCACTTCAAACTATTTGTCAGTTCATGTCAGTCTACAAATCCGACAGCCTACTCTCTACCAACGTTCTGGTAAATAATCACATTGCCAAGTCTAACCCCACAGACCTGTGTCAGTCCAACATTAATCGCAGTTCCCTCTTCCCTCCCAACAGTGACCGTCCCCAAACTTTGTCCCAGAGACACATTTTCACCCCACAGACCTGTGTCTGTCCCCACAATACTTCCGCACATTCTTCCCACAGTCTGGGTCAGTCATCAACTTAATCCCACTGCCAAGTCTATTCCTACAGGATGTATCATGCCCCAAAATACTACTTTACTGTCTCCTCTCTGACCCGTTCTTGTCCCCAAAATATCCACAGTGACCAAATTCTCACCACTGAATTGTGGCAGCACCCTAAAGCACCCAATCCCCGACTTCCCACACAGACATTTGTCTGACCACAAAATTAACTCAACTGCCCAATCTCTCACCACAAGTCTGCATGATCCCCAATCTCACCTCGATATGCATACTCCAATCCAGTATGGACTGTCTTCATTGCGGACAGCGCTGCTAGCAAAATTCTGTGAAATTAAATTGCTGTCATTAATTATTGAAATCGAGCACAGTTCAACAAGCGTTACTCTGTGACTGATCCAGGCAGAGTGCGATGTGACGGTGTGGAGGGAGATTCACTTTGCGTCTAATCCCCAGAGAGTGCTCGGGGACGGTGTGGAGGGAGATTCACTCTGTGTCTGACCCCGGGAGTGTGTGATTGGACGGTGTGCAGGGAGCTTCACTCTGTGTCTGACCCCGGGAGTGTGTGATGGGACTGTGTGGAGGGAGATTCACTCTGTGTCTGACCCCGGGAGTGTGTGATGGGACGGTGTGGAGGGAGAACACTCTGTGTCTGACCCGAGGAGTGTGTGATAGGTCGGTGTGAAGGGAGATTCACTCCGTATCTAACCCAGAGAGAGGGTGATGGGACAGGGTGGAGGGAGATTCACTCTGTGTCTAACCCCGGGAGTGTGCGGTTGGTCGGTGTGGAGGGAGCTTCACTCTGTGTCTGTCCAGGGAGAGTGTGATGGGACGGTGTGGAGGGAGATTCACTTTGCGTCTAATCCCCGGAGAGTGCTCGGGGACGGTGTGGAGGGTGATTCACTCTGTGTCTGACCCCGGGAGTGTGTGATGGGACGGTGTGGAGGGAGATTCACTTTGCGTCTAATCCCCGGAGAGTACTCGGGGACGGTGTGGAGGGTGATTCACTCTGTGTCTGACCCCGGGAGTGTGTGATTGGACGGTGTGCAGGGAGCTTCACTCTGGAATGGATTTGTCTTCTGTGTATCTGACACATACCTCTTTCTCTCTTGAATTTATTTCAAGAAGCTTTGAATCAGAGTTAGAACAATATTGCGTTGCCTCGTCATAAGATCTTTTGAACGTGGATATGAAATAACACCGGTCTTCATTTCTGATCCAGTCCTTTGAACACGCTTGCTCTGGAAATCAGGAGTAAAGAACAATGAATCTTCCCCCATTCGTCCATTTTATCCGCCGGGTGTCAGACTAAATTAGCGATCCCCGTGTTCTGCACCATCACACACACCAGCTGTAAAATATAGAGTGAAGCTCCATGCACCAGGCCATCGCACATTCTCGGTTTCAGACACCAGAGACAAGCTTACATTCCCATCACCCACTCCCGGGGTCAGACGCAGAATCAAGCTCCCTCCACACCGTCCTATCACTCACTTCCGGGGTCAGACACAGAGTGAAGCTTCCTCCGCACCGTCCCATCACACACTCCCGGGGTCACACACAGAGTGACTCTCCCTCCATACCGTCCCATTGGACACTCACGGGGTCAGATACAGTGTGAATCTCCCTCCGCACGGTCCCACCACACACTCCCGGGGTCAGACACAGCGTGAAGCTCCCTCCACACTGTTACGTCACTTATTTTGGGGATTAGAGCTTCTTCGCTCGTCCTGTGAACGCAGAGTGAAGCTCCCCCTGTGGCGTCGCAATAACGCATTCCCGGGTTCAGACAGTCGGTTCCTTGACGCACTGCCAGCGTTCGGACACGAGGTGGCGCTCGCCGCAAATCTCAGCGCTTTCCCGAGAACAGCCAGAGACGACACCCTCCCCTCTCTCTCTGCCTTCTGATTAGGTGCGGGAAAATTTCTGACATTACCTCAGCATTTCTGATGCTCAGCAGTTTACAGATTTCAGTCTTGGTTTGGTTGAGATTTTTGCACTTCATTTCGAGGTCATTAAATTTGCCTCGGAGATCAGTTTGCGTTTGATGCTGATCAGAGAGATCAGAGCTCAGGACGGAGAGGATGTTTTCCAGGACCAACAATTTGTTTTCAAGGATGGAGCGCTTGCTTTCGACGACAAACAATTTGCTTATGAGAATGGAGACGTTGTTATTGAGGGCGGAAACTTTCTTGAGACAGGTCCTTGGATCTAGTCGGGAATCTTGGATTTCCTGGTTTTAAGGGTTGAGTTCACCTCGTGGAGTTGCATTTGACGCTGGGTCCTGTTCATGTCCTGCTATTTTTTTCAAAAGGCTCCGGTATTTTTGATCGGATGCGATCTGACACTGACGGATCTGTAACGTTGAGGGTGATTGTGAAGGAGTTTCGGCGTCACGGTGAATCGTGTGTTGGTGCCACAGTGAACGGTGTGACGGTGTCACGTTGAGGGGTGTGAGTGGGAATAACAGTATCATTTTCTCGTCGGCTGCCAGTGACTGGTGGTGTTCCCCAGGAGTCGGTGTAGAGACCGCTTCTTTATATGCTGTATAGCAATGATTTAGATGATGGAATCACAAGATCCCAGGACAAAGAAGCAGAGGCCCATTGAGTTTGCTCTGTCACTCCACCATGAGCTGAAGCATTTTCTCGTCCAGTTAAATTTTCAGGCCTTTTCCCCATATCCCTTGATACACGTACTAATTAGATACCTATCAATCTCCTCGTTAAACACCTTAAATGATTGGGCATCCACAGCTGTATTGTGGCAACGAATTCCACAAATCCACGACCCTCTGGCTAAAAGAAATTCTCCTCAAATCTGTTTTAAATGGGTACACTCTATTTCTAAGACGGTGGCCTCTTGTCTTGGCCTCAACGACCAAGGGAAACAGCTTTTCCACATCTGCTCTGTCCAACCCTTTCAACATTCATTTTTTCTTGTAGATATTTCATCTACTTCTGCTCTGCCGTCCATCCAGCTTACCTTTCCAAACACTTTGAGCCAGTTCCTCTCTCATACCACTGTAATTTCCTTTGTTCACCTGATACCAGCTTCTCCTGCGCAAATTTGAAACTTCACTCAGTCAGATAATGATCACTACTTCCAAGGGGTCCCATTACCTCTAGTTTCCTAATCACCTCCGGCTCATTACACAGAACACAATCTAAAACAGCCGATCCTCTAGTGAGCTTATGGACAAGCTGCTCCAAAAAGCCATCCCGTAAGAATTCTACAAAATCTCTCTCCTGAGATCCAGTACCTTCCAGACTTTCCTAATCCACTTTCTTAATAAAAACCCCATAATGATCTTGATATATATCTTCTGACACTTTTTTTTCCAATTTCCGGCTTTTACTTGTAGTCCACATCCCGGCTGCTGTTGGGACACCTGTATATAACGGCTATTAGTGTTTTTTTACCCTTGCCATTTCTAATCTCGACGCATAAGAATTCCGCTCCTTTTGATTCTATATCCCTTCTTTCTAGTAATTTGATACCATACCATTGCTTACCATCAGGGCCACGCCACACCCTTTCCGACATTCCTATCTTCCCTATACACTGTGTATCCTTGGACATTCAGCTCCCAATCACATCCATCACTTAGCCATGACTCGGTGACGGCCACAACGTCTTATCTTTTAACCGGTAGCTGTACAACAAGGTCGTTCACTTTATTTCCAATGCAGCCTGAATTTAAGTACAGTACATTTAGATCAGTATCTGCTACCGACGTTGCTATATTTATATCGCATAGCAAATTCTCCTGTCTTTTCACCTGCCTGTCCTTCTTGCCATCTTTGCTGCACAGTATCTTTGACTTAATTCTATTTTCCTCTTCTTCGACCCGAACACGCTGGTTTTCATTCCCTTGCCAAATTAGTTTGAACCCTCCCTAACAGCTATATGAAACAATCCCGCCAGGGTATTAGTACCCTTTGAGTTCAGGTGTAACCCATCGTTTCAGTATAAGTCATACAATGCTCAAAATAGATCGCAATGATCCAAGAATTTGAAACCCTGTCCCCTGCACCAGTTACTTAGCCACACATTCATCTGATTAATTCTGCTATTGTTACAAGCATTAGTGCGTGGCTCAGACAGTAATCCTAAGATTATTACTCTGGAGGTCCGGCTTTTCAATTTTCTTACTAGCTCTCAGTAATCTTCCTTCAGGACCTCCTCTCCTTTTCTGTCTATGTCCTGGCTGCTCGCCCTCTCTCCTCTGAAGACTCTGGACCCCATCTGAGACATCCCCTACCCTGACACCAGGTAACCATATAACAATCACAGCATGGAAACAGGCCATCCCGGCCCTCCTAGTCCGTGCCGAACTCTTAATCTCACCTAGTCCCATCTACCCGCACTCAGCCCATAACCCTCCACTCCTTTACTCTCCATATACCTATCCAATTTTACCTTAAATGACACAACTGAACTGGCCTCTACTACTTCTACAGGAGGCTCATTCCACACAGCTATCACTCTCTGAGTAAAGAAATACCCCCTCGTGTTTCCCTTAAACTTCTGCCCCCTAACTCTCAAATCATGCCCTCTCGTTTGAATCACCCGTACTCTCAATGGAAACAGCCTATTCACGTCAACTCTATCCCTCTAAAAATTTTAAATACCTCGATCAAATCCCCCCTCAACCTTCTACGCTCCAATGAATAGAGACCTAACTTTTTCAACCTTTCTCTGTAACTTAATTGCTGAAACCCAGGTAACATCCTAGTAGATCGTCTCTGCACTCTCTCTAATTTATTGATATCTTTCCTATAATTCGGTGACCAGAACTGTACACAATATTCCAAATTTGGCCTTACCAATGCCTTGTACAATTTTGACATTACATCCCAACTTCTGTACTCAATGCTTTGATTTATAAAGGCCAGCGTTCCAAAAGCCTTCTTCACCACCCTATCTACATGAGACTCCAACTTCAGGGAACTATGCACTGTTATTCCTGGTTCTCTCTGTTCCTCTGCATTCCTCAATGCCCTACCATTTACCCTGTATGTTCTATTTGGATTATTCCTGCCAAAATGTAGAACCTCACACTTCTCAGCATTAAAGTCCATCTGCCAACGTTCAGCCCATTCTTCTAACCGGCATAAATCTCACTGCAAGCTTTGAAAACACACCTCATTATCCACAACACCTCCTACCTTAGTATATGGGCATACTTACTAATCCAATTTCCCACCCCATCATCCAGATCATTTATGTATATTACAAACAACATTGGGCCCAAAATAGATCCCTGAGGCACCCCGCTGGTCACCGGCCTCCATCCCGATAAACAATTATCCACCACTACTCTCTGGCATCTCCCATCTAGCCACTGTTGAATCCATTTTATTACTCCAGCATTAATACCTAACGACTGAACCTTTTTAACTAACCTTCCATGTGGAACTTTGTCAAAGGCTTTGCTGAAGTCCATATAGACAACATCCACTGCCTTACCCTCGTCAACATTCCTCGTAACGTCTTCAGAAAATTCAATAAGGTTTGTCAAACATAACCTTCCACGCACAAATCAATGCTGGGCTACTCCTAATCAGATGCTGTCTATCCAGATAATTATTAATACTATCTCTAAGAATACTTTCCATTAATTTACCCACCACTGATGTCAAACTGACAGGTCTATAATTGCTAGGCTTACTTCTAGAACCCTTTTTAAACAACAGAACCACATGAGCAATACGCCAATCCTCCGGCACAATCCCCGTTTCTAATGACATCTTAAAGATCTCCGTCAGAGCTCCTGCTATTTCTACACAAACTTCCCTCAAGGTCCTGGGGAATATCCTTTAAGGACTCGGAGATTTATCCACTTATAAATTTCTTAAAAGCGCCAGTACTTCCACCTCTTTAATTGTCATAGGTTCCATAACTTCCTTACTTGTTTCCCACACCTTACACAATTCAATATCCTTCTCCTTAGTGAATACCGAAGAGAGGAAATCGTTCAAAATCTCTCCCATCTCCCTCGGCTCCACACATAGCTGACCACTCTGATTCTCTAAGGGGCCAATTTTATCCCTCACTGTCCTCTTGCTTTTAATATAACTATAGAAACCTTTCGGATTTACTTTCACCTTATTTGCCAAACCAACCTCGTATCTTCTTTTAGCTTTTCTAATCTCTTTCTTAAGATTCCTTTTACATTCTTTATATTCCTCGAGCAATTCCTTTACTCCATGCTGCCTATATATATTGTAGACATCCCTCGTTTTCCGAACCAAGCTTCTAATATCCCTTGAAAACCATGGTGCTTTCAAACCTTTAACCTTTCCTTTCAACCTAACAGGAACATAAAGATTCTGTACCCTCATAATTTCACCCTTAAATGACCTCCATTTCTCTATTACATCCTTCCCATAAAACAACGTGAACCAATCCACTCTCTCTAAATCCCTTCGCATCTCCTCAAAGTTAGCCTTTCTCCAATCAAAAATCACAACTCTAGTTCCTGTCCTGTCCTTCTCCATAATTATATTGAAGCTAATGCTATCGTTATCACTGGACCCGAAGTGCTCCCCAACAAATACATCTGTCAGCTGACCTATTGCATTCCCTAACAGAAGATCAAACACTGCCTCATCTCTAGTCGGTACTTCTATGTATTGTTGCAAAAAACTATCCTGCACACATTTCACAAACTCTAAACAATCCAGCCCTTTTACAGAATGAGCTTCCCAGTCTACGTGTGGAAAATTAAAACCTACCACAATCACCACCTTGTGTTTAGTACAAATATCTGCTATCTCCTTACACATTTGCTCTTCCAACTCACGCTCCGCATAAGGTGGCCTATAATACACTCCTATCAGTGTTACTACACCTTTCCCATTCCTCAACTCCACCCAAATAGCCTCCCTAGAGGAGTTCTCTAATCTATCCTTCCAAAGCACCGCCATAAGATTTTCTCGGACAAGCGATGCAACACCTCCTCCTCTGGCCCCTCCTACTCTATCAGACCTGAAGCAACTAAATCCAGGAATATCTAGATGCCAATCACACCCTTCCTGCAACCATGTTTCACTAATAGCTACAACATCTTAATTCCAGGTATCAATCCACGCGTTAAGCTCAACCACTTTTCTTACAATGCTCCTAGCATTATAATAGATACATTTAAGATACTCTCCACCTGCTCCTCTCTTTTCATCCCTAACAATGCATTCAAATTTATTATCCTTTTCTTTCTTCTCCCATTCATCTTCGGGCTGAGCGCATCCCTTCTCCATCACCTGCCTTTCCTCCCTCACACACTGTCTCTGTACTTGCTCTACTGGTGAACTAACCTCCTCTCCCATAGTTTCCTCAAATTGATTCCCGCCCCCCCCATCTTACTAGTTTAAAGTCTGCCCTGTAGCCCTAGCAAATCTCCCCGCTAGGATATTGGTCTCCCCAGGATTCAGGTGTAATCCGTCCTTCTTGAACAGGTCACGCCTGCCACAGAAGAAGTCCCAATGATCCAGAAACTTGAATCCCTGCCCACTGCTCCAATCCCACAGCCACGCATTCATCCTCCACCTAATTCCATTCCTACTCCCACTGTCGCGTGGCACAGGCAGTAATCCTGAGATTACTACCTTTGCGGTCCTTCTTCTTAACTGCCTTCCTAACTCCCTATACTCTCGTTTCAGGACCTCTTCCCCTTTCCTACCTATGTCATTGGTACCTACATGTACAACGACGTCTGGATCCTCACCCTCCCACTTCAGGATATCTTAGACGGGATCAGAAACGTTCCGAACCCTAGCACCAGGGAGGCAAATTACCATCTGGGACTCCCGATCACCCCCACAGAATCGCCTGCCTCACCCCTGACTATCCAGTCCCCTATTACTATGGTCCTCTTTCTTCTCTCCCTACCCTTCTGAGCTACAGGGCCGTCCTCTGTGCCGGAGGCCCGGCCACTGTCACTTCCACCAGGTAGGCTGTCCCCCTCCCAACAGTATTCAAACACGAGTACTTATAGTCAAGGGGTACAACCACTGGGGTACTCTCTAGTACCTGCCTCTTCCCCTTCCTGACCGTGACCCACCTATCTGCCTCCCGTGCCCCGGCGAGACCACATGCCTGTAACTCCTCTCAATCACCTCCTCACTCTCCCTGACCAGGCGAAGGTCATCAAGCTGTAGCTCCAATTCCCGAACTCGGTCCCTCAGGAGCTGCAGTTCGGTGCACCTGGCGTAGATGTGGACGTCCGGGAGGCTCGGAGACTCCAGGACCTCCCACATCCGACACCGGAACATCAAGCTGCCCTCACACTCATACTTCCCAAATAACTGAAAGTAACAGGAACTGAAAGATAAGTGTACCTTGCCCTTTTCCGCCTAAGCCCCCTGAGCCCAAGCCCTACACTTTGCTCCCAGTGCACTCCGCTGCCCGCAAACGAAACTGCCCGCTTCTGAAGGCTGCATTATTTTTGTATCTTCCCTCCTTCCCAGCCCTCCTCCACGCGCCTGCGCAGTCCCGCCTCTCAGAACTCTGATCTGAGACGCAATTGGACAATTTGAAAATGGCCGCTGCCGCAGTTCCTCTCAAAGCCTCGCTGTCCTCTTCCAAAATGTAGGCAACACACCATCCGTGTATCCATATCTGGCTCGTAGAATCTCTTGTCTGTTCCTCTCAGTATTGAATCCCCGATAGCTACTGAATTTCCCCTCGCTCTCTTGATCACGGCACGGGGCAGAGTGTCAGAGTCCGGTTCGCGGTGATCTTCCTCTGTCTGGTCAACCTCTCCAACAGAATATAAAACGATATATCGATTTATGAGAGGCCGGGGCTGGCGGGGGGGGGGGGGCTCTCACAGATGTGCCGTCCACTATCTCTCTATAGGTATTATCAATTACCTCCTCACTTTCCCTAATTAGATGAAGGACATCAAGTTGCAGCTCCAGATCCCTAACACGGTCCTTAAGGTGCATCATCTCAAAGCACCTGGTGCAGATGTAATCCTTGCAGAGACTGGGAGTCCCCAGGGTCCCCACATCTGGCACTCCAAGCCCAACACTAATCCTAGATGCATACCTCTGATGCTACTTTTATTACTAAATAAATAATTTAGTAATAACTTAACGATCGCAGGAAGCTTTTTGCCGTTTCTGCCTAAGCCCGTTGAGCCAAAGCCCTATCACTTTGCACCCTCTCAATCCGAGTCCAGCTGGATATGACAATGTTCTTTTTAAGACCTCCGCGCTCTGAGTTCACGCGCCTGCGCAGTCGTGCCACTTTTACCCCAAGTAGTTAAAAGTAATATCCTTCAACATGACTGCCAAAGCAACCTCATGTCTTCCTGTAGCACTCCTGATTTCTTTCTTAAGTATTTTATTGCACTTTTTAATAATCCTCAAGCACCCTATCTGCTCCGTTTGCCTAGACTTGTCATATATAGCTCTCTTCTACTTTATCAGACTTCAATGTTTTTTTTATCTGATGCAGTTTGAGACTCAATTCTCAAGTCAATTAATTCAACTTCTCTTTGTGCTCTCCGCTGTCTTTTACAGTTTATGGTTGTACATAGGGTTCACATGTCCAAATCTAAATTGTCCCGATTTTACCATAATATTATTCCAGTTTGTGAAAAGTGTAAAAGTGGCGAGTTCTGTCTTATCCATATGTACTGGGTCTGACCTAGTCTTGAGAATTTTTCGAGAAAGGCTTTCTTAACGTTATCCCATTTTCTAAATTGCCGCTCAGAACTTAATCCTCTGATTACTCTTTTTGCTATCTTGGGTGAGGCAGATATACATTTGAGTCCAACTAAATGTCGAACATTATCTTTTGCTTCTCTTTTCGCTAGACGCTTAATTCTTCTTAGGTAGAGAGATGTTGCTCCACCCATGCTCAATGGCTTACTGATACTATGTCCCGTTCAGACCTTGAAAATTTCACTACCTACTCCTCAATTCGGACATAAAGTTTCAAAAGGTGTGGGGACATTTTCTGGAATATTTGCATAATTCCTATTTAGATTAAGTTTTTTTTTTTCAATCCCTGACTTTCAGTTTTTTTTCTTTCTTTGTGAAATAGGAATTATAATTCTTTGTTTTTATTTTCATTTACAGCTTTGGGGGATTCAACGGTCCGATTAATATTTTTTTGCAGCTTGCAATTGTTGGTCTGGAGATTATTTTTTCTTTGGAAAGGGGTGAGCACACTAAGTTTACATGATTTTATTTTGGGTGCTTTTTCATCATTGTTTTGTTATTGTATGTTTATATTCCATTGTATTAATCTTCATTTTTTGTTGATCTTTTGCTGTAACAATTGTAGAAATGCATACAAATCAAATAAAACAAAACTAGTATATCTGCCTGCACGACAGGCTCGGGGGCAAAGCATTCCACGCACCAACCGCTCTCTGAGGAACCAACTTTCCTCAAATATCCCCCTTGAACTTCCCTGCCCTTAACTTAAAGCCATGGCCTCTTGTATTGAGCAGTGGTGCCCTGGGGAAGAAGCGCAGGCTGTCCACTCTCTCTATTCCCTTTAATTTCTTGGATACATCTATCATGTTTCCTTTAATTCTCCTTCTCTCGAAAGAGTGAAGCCGTAGCTCCCTTAATCTCTGATCATAATACATGCTCTCTAATCCAGGCAGTATCCTGGTAAATCTCCTCTGTTCCCTTTCGAATGCTTCCACATCCTTCCTTTAGTGAGGCAACCAGAACTGGACGCAGTACTCCAAGTGTGACCTAAACAGAGTTTTATAGAGCTGCATCATTACCTCGGGACTCTTAAACTCTATCCCTCGACTTATGAAAGCTAACACCCCATAAGCATTCTTAACTACCTTATCTAGCTGTGATGAAATTTTCAGGGATCTGGGGACACGTAATCCCAGTTCTCTCTGCTCCACCACACTACCAAGTGTGCTGCCATTTACTTTGTATCTACCCTGGAGTTTGTCCTTCCAAAGTGCACCAACTCACACTTCTCCGGTTGAACTCCATCTGCCACTTTTCAGCCCATTCCTGCATCCTAACAATGTCTACCTGCAATCTTTGCATTCCTCTACTCTATCTACAACACAGCCAATCTTCCGCAATGTCATCTTCTGTCATCTGGAAACTGGCCAATCCACCCTACTACCCCCACATCCAGGTCGTTAATAAAAATCACGAAAAGTAGGGGTCACAGAACCGATAATTGTGAGACACCACTAGTCACTACCCCTTCCACCACGACACTCTGCTTTCCGCATGAAAGCCAATTCTGGATCCACCTGGCCAAACTTCCCTTGTTCCCATGCTTTCTGAATTTCTGAATAAGCCTACCGTGTGGAAACTAATCAAATGCTTTACTAAAGACCATGTAGATCACATCCTCTAGACTACCCTCATCTATATGCCTGGTTACCTCTTCAAAGAAATCAATCGGGTTTGTTTGACACCATCTGCCCTTCACAAAGCCATGCTGACTGTCCCTGATCAGACTATGATTCTCTAAATTACTATAGATTCTATCTCTAAAAATATTTTCCAGCAGCTTTCCCAGCATAGACGTAAGGCTCACCTGTCTATTATTACCCACACTATCCTACTAACTTTTTTGAACAAGAGGACAACAATGGCATCCTTCCAATCCATAGGTCGTATTTACGTGGACAATGGGGACATAAAGATCCGAGCCAGACGTTCAGCAATCTCTTCCCTCGCCTTGTGGAGCAGCCTGGGGAATATTTCGTCAGGCCCCGGGGAACTATCCGTCCAGCTGTATATTAACAACTCCAAGAATTCCTATACATACGATGAACATGCTCCAGAACATCAACCTCACTCATATTGTCCTCACCGTCATCAAGTTCCCTCTCATTGGTGAATGCCAAATAGAAGTATTCATTGAGGACCTCGTTCACTTCCACAGCCTCCAGGCACATCTTCCCAGCTTTATTTCTAATCGGTTCTACCTTCACTCCTTCATCCTTTTGTTCTTCACGTAAATGAAGAATGCCTGCGCATTTCATTTCACGTACTCACCAAGATCTTGTCATGCCCCCTTTTTGCTCTCTTCAGCCCCTTCTTAAGCTCCTTTCTTGCTTCAGTATATTACTCAATAGACTCATCTGGACTTTGCTTCCTAAGACTCACGTATGCAGCCTTCTTCCGTCTAACTAGATTCTCCACCTCACTTGTCACCCATGGTTACTTCACCCTACCATTCTTCATCTTCCTCACCGGAACTAATTTATCCCTAACACCCTGCAAGAGATACTTAAACATCGACCACATGCCCATAGTACATTTCCCAGCAAGAACATCATCCTGATTCACACCTGCAAGTTCTAACCTTATACCCTCATAATTTGCCCTTCCCCAATTAAAACATTTCCTGTCCTCTCTGATTCTCTCCTTTTCCATGATAATGCTGAAGGCCAGGGAGCGGTGATCACTGTCCCCCAGGTGCTCACCCACTGAGAGATCTGTGACCAGACCCGGGTCGTTAGCTAATAGTAGATCCAGCATGCCATTCCCCTTAGTCGGCCTGTCAACATACTGTGACAGGAATCCGTCCTGAACACACTTATCAAATGTTGCCCCATATTAGGGAAGTTAAAGTTACCCATGATAACCAGCCTGTTTTTTTTATACCTTTGCAAAATCTGCCTCCCAAATCTGCTCCTCCCTATCTCTGCTGCTACCAGGGGTCTTACAGAATATTCCCAATAGAGTAACTGCTCCCTTCCTGTTCCTGACTTGCACCCATTCTGACTCAAACGAGGATCCTGTTACATTACTCACCCTTTCTGTAACTCTAATAGTATCCACACCACTCACCCTTCCCCGCCCCCCACCTATCACTTTTAAAACACTGAAATCCAGGAATATTGAGAATCCACTCCTGCCCTGGTGCCAGCCAAGTCTCTGAAATGTCTACTACATCACAATTCCATATATGTATCCAAGCGCAAACACGAGGAAATCTGCAGAAGCTGGAAATTAAAACAACACACGCAAAATGCAAGTGGATCACAGCAGGACGAAGGGTCTCGGCCCCAAACGTCGACAGTGCATCTCCTTATAGATGCTGCCTGGCCTGCTGTGTTCCACCAGCATTTGCTGTGTGTTGTTACGTATCCCAGCTCTCAGTTCATCACCTTTGTTCCTGATGCTTCTTGTATTGAAGTACACGCACTTTAGCCCTTCTACCTAACTAGCTTTACACCCTTCATTCTGCTTCTCTTTACTCAACCCTCTTTATATATTAGATCTGGAATTACTCCATATACTATACTTGCAGTTCTCGCATGACCTTTATCCTCCTCAGCTCTCTATCTGCTCTAGCACTCTGGTTCCGCTGCTCCTACAAATCTAGTTTAAAACCCCCCAGCTCCACTAGCAAACCTTCCCGCAGGGATACTAGTCCCCTTCCAGTTCAGGTGCAACTCGTCCCGTCGGAATAGGTCCCACATTCCCTGGAAGAAGGCCCGTTATCCAGAAACATGAAGCTCTCCATCCTGCACCAAATCCTTAGCCAGGTACTTAGCTGCACTATCTTCCTATTTCTAGTCTTACTAGCACGTGGCACTGGTAGCAATCCTGGGATTCCAAACCTGCCTGTCCTGTCCTTCAATTTTCCACCGAACTCCCTAAACTCTCTTTGGATGACCTCATTTTTCTTCATATCCACGTCATTGGTCCCTACATGGACCACGACATCCGGCTGCTCACCCTCCCTCTTGAGAATACTGAGAACTCGATCGGAGATACCGCGGATTCTGCCACAGGGAAGCAACAGTCCATCTGAGATTTTTGATCTCTCCCACAGAGCCTCTTATCTGCCCATCCTAATTATTCAATTTCCTATCACCACTGCTCTCAGCAATTCCCTCCTTCTCTTCTGAGGTCAGAGTCCAAACTCGTTGCCAGAGACGTGACCGCTGCAATGTGTCCCTGGTAGGTTAAACCCAACAACAGTTGTCCAAAATGGTATACTTATTGTTGATTGAACTGGCCACAGGCGTGCTCTGCTCTTCCTGTCTATTCCCCTTCCCTCTCCTGACAGTCACCTAGCTAACTCTCTCCTGACTCTTGGGGGTGACTATCTCCCTGAAACTCCTGTCTATTTCTGCCTCTGTCTCACGAATAATCCGAAGTTGATCAGGAGCTGCAGCTGGACGCACCTTTTGCAGGTGTCGTCATCAGTGACTAATGTTTTCGCCCTGACTTCCCAGATCCCGCAAACGGAGCACTGGACTGCCCTAACTGCTGCCTCCATTACCTACTTGTAAGGTAATTAAATTAATTAAAGGAGCTTACTCAGCTTTACCTCACTTGGAGCAAGCTCGTCCTCAGTCTCCGCTCGTCGAAGCCACTGCAGCCAAAGTCTTCCTACTCTCTCTTCCACTACTATGTCGCCTACTCCGTTAATCTGTTCTCTTTTTAAATTCTCCCGCTGTCTCAGAGGGAGAGTGATTCTCCCTCTACAGCTTCTCAACACTCCACAGGGCAAAGTGTCAGACACAGAGGGAAGCTGTCTGCACACGGTCCCATCACAAATTCTCGAGTTTAAGACAGTGTAATTTCCCTTTTTTTCCATTTCATCACGCACTCCCGGAGTCAGGCACGGAGTGAAGCTCCAGCCACACCGACCCATCACACACTCCAGGATTCAAACACAAAGTGATTCCCACTCTGCAACCTCCCATCACTCACTCCCGGAGTCACACACAGACTTAAGCTCTCTCTCGACGATCCCATCGCTCAGTCTTGATCAGACACAGAGTGAAGCCCCCGCTGCACCGTCCCGTCCCACACTCACAGAAACCGTGTGGATCTCTCTCTCCACCGTGCCATAACACACTTCAGGGGTCAAACATGAAGTAAATTTCTCTGTGCACTGTCCCATCACACAATCGCGCTATCAGACAAAGAGTGAATCCAACTCCACAACTTCCCATCACACACTCCTGGATTCAGTGACAGATTGAAACTTCCTCCACGCAGCACCGTCATACACTCACCGGGTCAAAGACAGAGTGAATCACCCTCCATACCATCTCTTCACACATTCAACACAGAGTTACGCTTCCCCTCACTATGCCTGCCCTGTGATGAGGAGCGGGTTAAACGGGGGGATGATGCCTCACCTCTTATGCTGGTTAACAATTCACAGAACTGGTGACCGAGATCGTTGTGCGCTTGTTTAAGATCGGACAGATTGAATTTGTGCGCATAGAAATTCTTGAGACAGGATCTCCGGGAGAGATTCAGGTGGGAATTCTCGAATTTTGTGGATTCAAGGGATGAGTTTAACTCAAGGACTTGCAGTCGACATTGGCTTTGTGTCCTGTTCATCCCGTGATACTCTTCCCGAAGGAGCTGGTAGTTTCGTTCGGAGATGGCTGCTACTGTGAGAGATGGTGAAGGATGTTTAGCGTTTGCAGTGATACGTGAGTCAGCGTCGCGCTACCGCACGGGTCACAGAGAGTGTTGTGTCAGCGTCACGGTGAAGGGCGTCACGTTGAAGGATGAGCCGGTGGCACAGTGGGAGGAATTGGCGCCATCTTGAGATGCCTGTCTGTGTCACTCTGAAGGGTACATCAATGTCCCGGTGAAGGTTTTGTTGATGTTACAGTGGGGGTTTGCGTCAGTATCGTGAGGAGTATGTCAGGGTTGCTGTGGGGAACGTGTCGGTGTCACTGTGATAGGAGTTTCGTGCCCCGGCGAGAGTCGTGCCGATTCACAATGAAGTGTACTTCCGTGTCGCGGTGAGGGGAATGACAGAGTGAGGGGCGTGGTGGTGTCATGGTGGGCAGAGTGTCTGTGTCATGGTTTGGGGTGTGGTAGTCTCACAGAGAGGACTGTCCCCCACTGGGACTCCCTTCCATCCACCAGCCGCGGTCTCTCCTTCCACCACGATCACCCCCTCCCTCTCTCAAACTCAGTTACATTGAGCCCTCGTCGCTGAGACCAAGTCTCTTGGCTTCCCAATGCTGGAAAGCGTCTCTCTGATTCCAGAGATTTTGTCACCTCTCCCGAATGTGATCAATTAAGTTGGAGCCATGGGCGTGGGGAGGCTTAAACGAGAGACATGATACACAGAATCCACGGGGAATTAGTCGTCTGGATCCAGAGTTTAATATTTTTCGGCATCACGGTGAGGTGGGAGTCGGTGTCATGGTGTGGACGTAACGGTGTCACGGTGGGAGATGTGTCCCTGTCAAGGTGAGGGTAGTGTCAGCTTCACCGTGAGTGTCGTGTCAGTGTCACGCTGAGGTAAGTGTCGGTTGAGCGGCGAGTCCGTGTCACTGTAAGGTTTTATTTCACACTGTTATTTTTCAGTCTGACTCACCATGGATCGAGAGTGCGACCACGGTCACGAAGAGGACGGATGTAACTAGGCAGTGTAGGCATATCTTACGGTACGGTCTATTTCCGATGTTCTCGTTCGGCTCCTGTTTATGCGGACCTGTGGAGAGATCATTCAGATAAACAGAAGGAGAAGATGGTGAGAGTCAGAGGGGAGCGATGGCGGGGGGGAAATGTGAGAAAATGGGCTAAAGGAAACGAGAAGAGTAAGGAGAGAGGGAATGGCCGCGTTAGAAGAGGAAGCGATGTTTTGAGTGAATGTTGATTGCGATGTGTGAGAGAGACAGCGAAAGAGTGGGGAAGAGAGGGGGAGTTAGGGGAGAAAAAGTGGGAGAGAGAGAGAGAGGGGAGAGACAATGGAGCGAGAGAGGGTCGTGCGAAAGAGCGGAAGGAGAGATTATCACGGGTTTATTATTTTCCCTCGCTGTATTATTGTTCGCCCGCGTTGTTCCATTTCCACGCATGAAATAAATGACGGTCTTGTGGTGATAAACATGTTGTGGGGATTTTCGTGGGCTCCATTGTGTTTCTTTGTTTTGTGGCTGCTGGCAAGGAGAAGGGCAGCACGGACACGTGATGGTTAGCGCAGCGCTTTACAGAACCAGCGACCCGGGTTCAATACCCGCCGGTGCCCGCAAGGAGTTTCCAATTTCTCCCCAGGAGCGAGTGGATTTCCTCCGAGTGCTCTGGTTTCCTCCCACAGTCCAAAGACATACCACTAGGGTATGGATCATCTGTAGATCTGGTTGGAAAGTGGCAAACGGAGTTTAGCTCAGCAAGTCTCCCCTCTTCACGCCACCGATGTTGTCCAAGGGAAGGGCAAGAGCCGATACAGCTCAGCACCAGTGTTGTCGCAGGAGTTGCCAGATCGAGGTTGAAGGCAACATCGGACTGTCTCAGGGACCACAGCTCCGGATTTGTCCCCAGGGTTTACTCCCGAAGCCTTTCCCATGAGTGGGTATGGCCGCAAGGCAGCGGAGATTTGAAGTCAGGGTGTTCACTCTCTAGATGGACTGCCTTCCCAGGCTGACGAGCTCCATCTACCCGAAGCGCTGGTGTTAAGGCGTCAGCACTCGCCATCGCCGCTTCTCCTGTGCGTAAGTGTGAGATATCTTCCTTTGGGGCGATAAATGTGAAGGAACATGAGACAGTTAACGACAGAACCCTTAACTGTCGACAGGGAAAGGGATCTCGGGTTGATCACGCGGTTCAATTGAGACATAAAATGTTGATTGCAGACGGGTCTCTCTGATGGGAGATCCATTTACAAGATTGTGTTGACTGGGATTCACAGTGAATTTGGAATTGAATTTCCGCACTGGCTTGCCCACAGAACCCAGAGGCCGACGGACGTCCGTGACTGGTGGTGTTACCCAGAGATCTGCACTGGGAAATCTACTGTCTGTGAACAAGGCTTGTGAGAACCTGGGCATTTAACAAGGCTTTGTGTGTTTCGAACATCCTGCATCGTAGACCAGCCAGTCCAGCAGAGGAACAGGCCCTTCGGCCGGCAATGTTGTCCGGGATGTATTCCCTCTGGTGTCAGACATTTCACATTTGGGAATGATACTCTCTGTAACTCTTATGATCTTGTGCTATCTCTGAGCATTTCGACTATCAAGGTGCAACATTTAACGTTTGTTCGGGTTAAACACCATCTGCCATTCCTCCATCCCATGTCAGAAACTGACCGATGTTCTACGGAATTGAATGCAGGTCCTCTAAACGATCCTCAACACCCATCAGCCTATCATCAGCAAATATACGTAACCACCCATCTACATTTTCATGCAAATCGTTCATATATTTAACCATATAACAATCACGGTAAGGAAACAGGCCATCTCGGCCCCTCTCGTCCATGCCGAACGCTTACTCTGATCTAATCCCACAGAGCTGCAATCAGCACATAACCCTCCAATTGTTTCGTCCATATACCTATCAAATTTTACTTTAAATGACAATATCGAACCTGCTTCCACCACTTCTACTGGAAGTTCCACACAACTACCTCTCTATGTTTTAAGAGGACCCCCCTAAACTTTTGCCCCTTAACTCTCAACTCACATCCTCTTGTTTGAATCTCCCCTGCTCTCAATGAAGAAAATAAAACAATCCACGTCAACTCTATCTATAACCCTCTTAATTTTAAGTACCTCTATCAAGTCCCCCCTCAACCTTCTACGATCCAAAGAATAAACGCCTAACTTGTTCAAACATTCCTGGTAACTTAAGTGCTGAAACATACGGAACATTCTCGTAATTCTCCTCTGTACTCTTTATATTTTGTTAAAATATTTCCTATAGTTCGGTTAACAGAACTGTGCACAATATTCGAAATTTTTCATCACCAATCCCGTTTACAATTTTAACATTACATCCCAACTCCTATACTCAGTGCTCTGAGTTATAAAGGCCAGCAAAGCAAAAGCTTTCTTCACCACCCCATCCACATGAGATTCCAGCTTCAGGGAACCATGCACCATTGTTCCTAGATCACTCTGTTCTACTGCATTCCTCACTGCCCTACCATTTATAATGTATGTCCTATTTTGATTAGTCCAAACCAAAATGTAGTACCTCAAACTTAACAGTATTAAAATCCATCTGCCATCTTTCAGCCCACATTTCTACCTGGCCAAAATATCTCTACTACTTCATGATTCACAACGCCACCTATCTTAGTATGGTTTGCATACTTACTAATCCAATTTACCACACCATCATGCAGATCATTAGTGGCACACCACTAGTCACCGGCCTCCAAACTGACAAAAAGTTATACACCACTGGTCTCTGGCATCTCCCATCCAGCCACTGTTGGATGCATTTTACTATTTCAATATTAATACCTAACGATTGAACCTTCCTAACTAACCTTCCGGGGGAACCTCGACAATTCCTTACTGAATTTCATGTAGGCAACTTCCACTGCTTTACCTGCTGAAGACAGATTTCTCTTCCAGAGGGATCTCGATTAGCCCGGGAAATCGGCCGAGCAGAAGCAGATGCAATTTAGTTTGAGCTATCGTACTTCAGGAGGACAAACAACAGCGTAGGACTTGTACATTCAACGGGAGGAAACCTGGGAATGTTTATCGAAGGTAGGGCGAGTAGGACACTGTTCCCTGAAAGTGGAGTCGCAGGTAGACAGGATCGTGGAGGGTATTGTAGAACAGAGTGACAAAAGGTATAGAGTACACTGTTTACTGAAGGTGGAGTCACAGGTAGACAGGTCCCTGGAGAGTATTGTAGAACAGAGTGACCAAGGGTATAGGGTACACGGTTCACTGAAGGTGGAGTCACAGGTCGACAGGACCGTGGAGAGTGTTGTGGAACAGAGGGACCAGAGGTATAGTGTGCACGGTTATCGGAAGCTGGAGTCACAGTAGACAGGGTGGTGAAGAAAGCGTCTGTCGCGCCGCCCCTCATCAGTCAGGGCAATGAGTACAGGAGTAGGGAGGTCACGTTAGAATTGAAGAGAGAGAGAGGGATAGGGACTGAGAGGGAGGAGGGAGAGCAGATAAGGGACCGAGGGGAGGTGAGGGAAACTGTAGTGACAGAGAGGGAGGGGAAATTAGTTAGGGATTGAGAGGGGAGAGAGAGGGTGTAGGTGCTGAGAGGGAGGAGAGAGACGTGTAGGGACTGAGAGGGAGAGAGAGTGTAAGGTCAAAGACGGAGGATAGAGAAAGGGCAGGGACTGAGGGAGGAGGGAGACAAAATTAGGAACTGATAGGGAGAGAGAGAAGTAGGGACCAAGCGAGAGGAGAGAGTGGGGTCGGGACAAAGAGGTGAGAGGCAGTGCAGGTAAAAGAGAGAGGGGAGAGAGAGCAGGGACCCAAGGGGAGGAGGGAGAGCAGAGTAGGGACCGAGTGGAGCCGAGAGAGAGTGTAAGAGCAAGAGGGAGGGGAGGGAGAGGGTTAGGGACCGAGAGGAAGGGGGCAGCGAGGATTTGAGAACGAGGGGGAGGTGAAAGGGAGGGGAGTATAGAAGGAAAGGAGAGAGAGTGGTAGTGACCGAGAAGGACTGGGCAGAGGGGGTAGTGACCGAGAAGGAGGAGAGAAAGAGAGAGGTAGGGACAGAGTGAGAAAGAGGAGTAGGGCCTGAGAGGGAGGAGAGAGTTGTAGGGACAGTGAGAACGAGGAGTAGGGCCTGAGAGGGAGGAGAGAGAGATATAGACTCAGAGGGAGGACAGAGAGAAGAGTAGGGACTGAGAGGGAGGAGACTCAGAGGAATAGGGACTGAGATGGAGGGAGGGGGAGGGGGTTAGGATATAGTAATTTTTCTGCAGGCTTGGATAATGGAGGACCAAAACGCTCAGGGATAATGAAATAGCAGTAGATGATGCAACTGGGGACAAGAATGACAACATCTTGTTTACCCAGACAGGGGTCCGTCTGTGGAACGAGCTGCCACAGGTCGAAGCAGAACTTGAACACTTGCGCATAACACACGTGACCCCTTCAGAATGATGTCGTTATTGTGAACTCTGACCTGTCTGTGCAACCACTGACATTTCCGCGGATCCCGAAGCAATGGGAATATCTTCATACTCATCCGTGAGATGTTCGTCATTGGGAAGTTTGATCACTGAGTAGGTGGAGTTCAGAAAGTCTGAGAGATGAGAGAGAGAGAGAGAGAAAAATAAAAGGAGAAGCCGGTAGAGAATGTACGTTGCCGATCGGCGGCGTAAACAGACGTTTACAAAGTGGGATTTCTCGTAGGTCTCCGACTGTTATTTCAAAAGGTGGCCTAGAGAGCGTTAGTCCATTGTCCGTGGCCTGTCAGTGGCTATAACTGGAAGAGTAATCGTCAGTTGGATAGCAGGGCAGGTTCAGGCATAAAAGGGAGATACTGGCACGTGGAGCGTTCATCGGAGGAGCGGTTATCAAAGGAGTGATCAGAGACAGAGCGGTAGGGCTTTGGTTCATTCAGGCTTCGGCGATAACGGGTCGAGGCGAGGTGAGCTGCCTGTGAGGAACAGAACAGGAAGTTTGTCTGTGAGCCCGGTGTTCTCTATTGGGAGTAAGATGTGGGATGTCCGGGAGAATCCCACCCTCCCGGACGGAAACATCCGCGCCAGCTACGTCGAGCTACAGCGTGAGGGAGAGCGAGGAGATGATAGACGGGATTTACAGGCATGCAGTCACTCCGGGTCCTCGGGAGACAGATAAATGGGTAATAGTCAGGAGAGGGAAACGTCTGGTCAGGGAGAGTGCGGAGATGATAGAGGAGATTTACAGGCAAGCAGTCACACCGGGTCCTGGGGAGACTGATACCTGGGTAACAGTCAGGAGAGGGAAACGTCTGGTCAGCAGAGTGAGGAGATGATAGACTGGATTTACAGGCAAGCAGTCACACCGGGTCCTGGGGAGACAGATAAATGGGTAACAATCAGGAGAGGGAAACGTCTGGTCAGGGAGAGTGAGGAGATGATAGAGGGGATTTACAGGCATGCAGACACTCCGGGTCCTCGGGAGACAGATAAATGGGTAACAGTCAGGAGAGGGAAACGTCTGGTCAGGGAGAGTGCGGAGATGATAGAGGGGATTTACAGGCAAGCAGTCACACCGGGTCCCCGGGAGACAGACAAATGGGTAACAGTCAGGAGAGGGAAACGTCTGGTCAGGGAGAGTGCGGAGATGATAGAGGGGATTTACAGGCAAGCAGTCACACCGGGTCCCCGGGAGACAGATAAATGGGTCACAGTCAGGAGAGGGAAACGTCTGGTCAGGGAGAGTGAGGAGATGATAGACGGGATTTACAGGCAAGCAGTCACACCGGGTCCCCGGGAGACAGATAAATGGGTCACAGTCAGGAGAGGGAAACGTCTGGTCAGGGAGAGTGCGGAGATGATAGAGGGGATTTACAGGCAAGCAGTCACACCGGGTCCCCGGGAGACAGATACATGGGTAACAGTCTGGAGAGGGAAAGGCAGGTGTCAGATAATTGAGAGTACCCGTGTGGCTGTCCCTTTAAACAACGTGCTCCTGTTTGAGTACTGTTGGGCGGGGGGGGGGGACTGGATACCTATGGGATGCAACAATTGCCGCGCTCCTGGCACAGGGTCTGGCCCTGTTGCTCAGAAGGGTAGAGAAAGGAAGAAGACAGCAGTAAATTGGGACTCTATAGTTAGGGGGTCAGACAGGCGATCCTGAGGACGCAGGAAAGATACACGGGTGGTTGCTTCCCTCCCTGTTGCCTGGGACCGGGATGTTTGTGATCGAGTTCATGATATCCTGTAGTGGGAAGGAGAACAGCCAGAGGTCGTGATACCTATTGGTACCAACGATACAGGAAGGATAAGGGAAGAGGTCCTGAATATAGGGAGTTAGGAAGGAAGAAGAGAAACTGGACCTCAAAGGTAAGAATGTCGGGATTACTATCTGTGCCTCGGAACAAGTGAGTTTAGGAACAGAGTGATGTGGAGGATAAATGCGTATCTGAGGGATTGGAACAAGGGCCAAGAACTCAGATTTGTGGATCATTCGGTTCTCCTTTGCGGCAGGTGTGACCTGTACAATAAGGACGGGTGGCACCTGAATCCAAGGGGGACCAATAGTCCGGCGGAGAGGACTCCTAAGGCTACCGAGGAGATTTCAAACAGGAATTGTTCGCGGGTGGGAACCGGACTGAAGAGACTGGGGAAGAGGAGGTTGGCTCACAGGAAGAGAACGCTTGGAGACAGCGCGAGAGGGAGGACAGACAGGTGATAGACAAGGGTCGCGCTCAGACCGGTGGTTTCAGATGTGTCTATTTTAAAACAAGAAGCATCATGAACAAACCGGATGAGCTGTGAACGTCGAGCAGAGCTTGGAGCGATGATGCTGCGGCCATTACGCAGACTTGATTGGCTCAGGGATGGGAATGACTACTTTCAGTGCCGGCTTTTAGATGTATCAGGAAACAGAGAGGGAGGCAAAAGAGGTGGGAGACGTGGCATTGCTGATCAGAGAAGGTGTCTTGGCGGCAGAAAAGGAGGGAGGTATGGCGCTATTGTCTACTGATTCTCTGTGGCTGATGTTAGAAACATGAAAGGGTTAATAACTCTACTGAATGTCTTTATGGACCACCCAATAGAAACACGGACATCAACATACAGATAGAGAGACAGATTGTGGAAATATCTAATTATAACAGAGTTATAAGTTATATAGTTATATAGATATATGTAGTTATATAGTTAAATATAACTATATAGATATATAAGGAGATTTTAATTTTCCAAATATTGATTGGCAGATTCCTAGAGCAAGAGGTTTAGATCGGGTGGAGGTTACAAGGTCTGTTCAGGATGATTTCCTGACACAATCACTAGATAAACCTCGATGACAAGAGGCTGTACATGATCTGGTGTTGCGAAATGAACCTGGTCAGATGTCACGCAAGTCAGTGGGAGAGCATTTTCGAGAAAGTGATCACCATTCTATCTCCTTTACTTTTGTATTGGAGAGGAAGAAGAACAAACGAGTTAGGACAGCGTTTAATTGGAGTAAGGGGATTTATGGAGTTATAAGGCAGGAACTTGGATGCATAAATTTGTAAAAGATATTCTGAGGGAAACAGAATGCAGAAATGAGGCTGATGCTCAAAGTACATTCCAATGACACAGGAGCAAGATATCAAGGTACAGGAAAACTCGTATACAAACGGTGTTGAAGTTTTGTTCAGGAAGGAAAGAAAAGCTAACGAAATGTTGAAAAGACTAGGTAATGATAGGCATCTAGAAGATTATAAGGTGAGGAGGAAGGACCATGACAAAAAAACTAGGACAGCCAGAAGGGTCTAGGAGAAGTCATTGTCGGACAACAGTAAAGAACGCCCCAATGCAATATACTCTAAACCAGGCAACATCCTGGTAAATCTCCTCCGTACCATTTCCAATGCTTCCACATCCTTACCAGAGTAAGGTGCGAGAAGTGGACACAGAACTGCAAGTGGGGCCTAACCAGAGTTTTATAGAGTTGCATTATTACCCCGCGACTCTTAAACTCTGTCCCTCGACTTATGAAAGCTAACACCCCATAAGTTTTCTGAACTCCCTATCTAACTCTGAGGCAGCTTTACAGGGATCTGAGGACATGTACCCCCAGATCCCTCAAATCCTCCACACTACCAACTCTCCTGCCATTTACTTTGTACTCCGCCTTGGGGTTTGTCCTTCCAAAGTGTACCATCTCACACTTCTTCGGGTTGAACTCCATCTGCTACTTCTCAGCCCACTTCGGCATCTTATCAATGTCTCTCTGCAATCTTTGACAATCTTCTACACTATTCACAGCACCACCAGACATTCTGAATAAGTCTACCGAGAGTAAACTTATCAAATATTTTACGAAAAATCATGTGGACCACATCTACTGTACTACCCTCACCTAAACGCCTGGTCACCTCCTAAAGGACAATGGTCTGCCCTTCAGAAAGCTACGCTGACTGTCCCTGATCAGACCATGATTCTCTAAATGTCCATAGATCCTATCTCTAAGAATCGTTTCCAACAATGTTCCTACAGATGTAAGGCTCACTGGTCAATAATACCCTGACAATCCCTTTTAAAACTCTGAAATCCAGGAATATTGAGTATATTCCTTCCCTGGTTCCAGCCAAGTCTCTGTAAAGGCCACTACATCATAACTCATTATATGTATCCAAGGACTCAGTTCATCACCTTTGTTCCTGATATTTTTGTATTGAATTTAACACACTTTAGCCCTTCTATCCTACTACATTTACACCTTTTATTCTGCTTCTTTTTCCTCAAAGTCTCTTTATATGTTTGATCTGGCTTTATTCCATGCACCGCACTTGCAGTTCTCGAATGACCGTTATCCTCCTCCTCCTCAGTATCCGTTCTAACACTGGGTTTCCCCACCCACTGCAAATCTAGTTTAATCCCCCGCCCCGGAGCAGCTTGGCAGGTCTTCTGCACGATCATGAACTCCACCTATCTCTGTATCATCTGTAAACGTACCAACACACCCTTCTGCATTGTCATCCAGATAAATTACATCGATCACAGACACGAGAGAGGTCCCAGACACATTCATAGATACAGATCACATCACTGCAGTAGAACGGAGTAAAACACAAACCGAATGCAGAATAAAGTGACCGGGTTACAAGGAAAATGCAGTGCAGGCAGACAATTATGTACAAGGGCCAAGAGCAGGTATATTGTGAGGTCAGGTTTTCATCTTATAGTAGTAGCGGACACTTCAGTAGTCTGATAACAGCTGTCCCTGAGCCTGGTGAGACATGCTTTCCATCTTCACACGGATGGGAGTCTGCAGAGGAGAGAATATTCGGGGTGGGTGGAGGTAGTTCTTTGATGACGCTGGCTGCTTTCCCGAGGCAGGAGGGTGTGTAGAAAGAGTTCATGGAGGGGAGGCTGGTATTGGAGTTGGGTTCAGCTCTTTCCACAACGTTCTGCAGTTTCCAGTCGTCATCGGCGGAGCTGTGATTATATCTTTAGTGAGGAACTAGGATGTTTCATGAGAACAGGGTAGTAGACATGGTGAACAGGGAAGAAAATAAGACTTTTTTTTTCACTTGGTAGTCTGCTCTGGGTAATGGAGTGGGACCCAGAGGGGTTTGAAAGTCTGGTTCGATCGGATTGATAGACATAATGGACGCTTGACAAGTCTCGTATCAAGATCCCAGATGGTAGATCACTCTGGAAGATGGGAGAGAGGATTGTAGAGAGAGACTGAGTAGGAATGGAGCGGAGATACTGTGTGGGAGAGTGGAAGAGAAAAGGGGGAAGGAGATGACAAGTGGCGTGAGACCCGGGTAGATTTTTTGGGCGGATTTGACTGTTGAGGACAGACTAGGAACGGGCAGTAGATGTACCATACAGAGGCTTGAATAAGGCTATTAACAAGGGCTCAGATGGGAGTCTGGTGTAAAGATGTTTTTGAACCCAAGGAGCTCTCACTGACCGATTTAATTGAGGAGGACTGCTCAGGCAGAGGTGCTGGATGTAATGTACATAGAATTTAACAAGACCCCAGAGAATATACCGCTCAGAGAGATGGTGTGCGACACAGGGAGGGATGGCTGATTAGGTATACAATTGACTCGGCGATAGGGGACAACGTTTCGGGTTGCAATTCATTTCTCCGACTGAAAGCCCGTCACTAGCGTTGCTCGCGGGTGGTCGGTGGTGGGACTAGTGATCTTTCTCAACTATATCGACCATTTATAGCAGATTATACAATACACGGTAGGTATGATTAAAGATGACATTAACGCTGATGGCGTTTTAAACAGTGAAGACAGTTATCTCTTACAGTGGGATCTCGATTCGCCGGGGAAGTCGGCTGAACAGGAGCACATGCAATTTAGTTTGAACTGTCGTATTTCAGGAGGGCAAACAACAGGGTAGGACTTGCACGTTGAAAGTGAGGAAACTTGCGATATGTTAAAGAACAGAAGGACCCAGCGCTAAAGGTACACTGTTCCTTGAAAGTGGAGTCACAGATCGTCAGGGACCGTGGAGAGTGTTGCTAAACAGAGGGACTTTGAGGAACAGAGACCACCCAGCAGAGTACAGAAACAGGCCTACAATGTTGTCCCGAATGCACTCCCTCTGGTATGATATATTTCGACTTTGGAAAAAAGGAACTATCTGTCTTTTGTGATCTTAGAATCGTCTGTCGGATCTCTCGTTCAACATCTTCGGAGGCTATCCAAGGCCTTCTAATCCTCCCAACAATGCGGTGAACAAAATTATGTGTAATACGCCGGATGCAACCTTAACAGAAATTTTGATGACATTGCAGCATAACTTCTGACTTTTGAAACTAGAGCCCTCAATAATGAAGTCATGCGTGTAATATACCTGCCTAACACAGATCTGTCAGTGGGTGATCATCTGGGGGACAGTGATCACCCCTCCCTGATCTTTAGCATTGTCTTGTAAAATCAGAAACGACAGGAAAATATTTAATTGAGGAAGGGCAAATTATGAGGCTATAAGGATAGAAATTGCGTGTGTTAATTGGGATGATGCTATTGTAGGGAAATGTACTATCGACATGTGGTCGATGTTTAAGGATCTCTTGCAGGATGTTAAGGATAAATTTGTCCCGGTGGGGAAGATAAACAATGGTTGACAAGTGAAGTGGAAAATCTAATCAGGTGGAAGAAGGCAGCATACATGAGTTTTAGGAAGGAAGGATCAGATGGGTCTATTGAGGAATATAGTGTAGCAAGAAAGGAGCTTAAGAAGGGGTTGAGAAGAGCAAGAAGGGGGCATGAGAAGGCCTTGGGCAAATTAAAACACCAAGGCATTCTTCAATTCTTCAATGTGAAGAACAAAAGTATGACGGGAGTGAAGCTATGACCGTTTAGATATAAAAGTGGGAAGATGTGCCTGGAGGCTGTGGAGGTGAGCGAGTTCCTCAATGAGTACTTCTCTTCGGGATTCACCACAGAGAGAGAACTTGATGACGGTGAGGACAATATGAGTGAGGTTGATGTTCTGGAGCATGTTGATATTAAGGGAGAGGAGGTGTTGGATGTGTTAAAATACATTAGGATGGATAAGTCCCAGGTGCCTGACGGAATATGCCCCGGGCTGCTACACGAGGAAAGGGAAGAGATTGCTGAACCTCTGGCTAGGATATTTATTTCTTTATTGACGACGGGAATGGTACCGGAGGATTGGAGGGAGCACAATGTTGTCCCTTGTTTAAACAGTGTAGTAGGGATAGTCCAGGTAATTATAGACCAGTGAACCTTACGTCTGTGGCGGGAACGTAGTTGGAAAAGTTTCTTAGAGATAGGATCTATGAGCATTTAGAGGATCATTGTCTGATCAGCGACAGTTAGCATGGCATTCTGAAGGGTAGATCGTGTCTAACAAGCCTGATACATTTCGTTGAGCAGGTGACCAGGCATATATGTATGAAAGGTAGTGCAGTGGTGTGATGTATGGATTTTCGTAAAGCATTTGACAAGTTTCCATATGGTACGCTTATTCAAAAAGTCAGAAGGCATGGGATCCAGGGAAGTTTGGCCAGGTGGATTCAGAATTGGCTTGCGTGCAGAAGGCAGAGGGTCGTAGTCGAGGGAATGCATTCAAATTGGAGGGTTGTGTCTAGTGGTGTCCCACAAGGATCTGTTCTTGGACCTCAACTTTTTTTGTGATTTTTATTGACGACCTTGAACAGTGGGTTAGAACAGTGGGTTGGCAAGTGTTCAGACAACACAAAGGTTGGTGGTATTGTAGATAGTGTAGAAGATTGTCGAAGGTTGCAGAGAGACATTGAGAGGATGCAGAAGTGGACTCAGAAGTGGGAGATGGAGTTCAACATGGAGATGTGTGAGGTACTACACTTTGGCAGGACAAGCTCCAAGGCAGAGTACAACGTAAATGGCAGGATACTTGACAGAGTGCAGGGGCAGGGTGATCTGGGGGTACGTGTCCACAGATCCCTGAACGTTGCCTCACAGGTAGATAGGGTATATAAGAAAACTTATGGGGTGTTGGCTTTCATAAATCGAGGAATAGAGTTCAGGAGACGCGTTGCAATGATGCAGCTCTATAAAACTCTAGGTAGGCCACACTTGCAGTACTATTTTCCGTTCTGGTTGCCACAGGAAAGGAAGGATGTGGAAGCATTGGAAAGGGTACAGAGCAGATTTACCAGGATGCTGACTGGTTTAGAGAGAATGGATTCAGATCATAACTTAAGCCATGTAGGGCTTTACTCTTTGAAGAAAATTTGGATAACAGGAGACACGACAGAGATGTACAGATTATTGAGAGGAATAGGCAGAGAGGACAGCCAGAGCCTCTTCGTTGGGGCACCACTGCTCAGTACAAGAGGACATGGCTTTAAGGTAAGTTGAGAGAAGTTCAAGGGATATATTAAAGGATGGCTTTTCACTCAGAGAGTGGTTGGTGCGTGGACTGCACTGCCTGGGTCAGTGGTAGAGGCAGACACACTAGTGAAGTTTAAGAGACAACCAGACAGGCATTTTGAGGCATTTAAAGTGGGGGCTATATGGGAGGCAGGGTTTGAGGGTCGGCACAACATTTTGGGCCGTATGGATTTTAATGAGCCGTATTATTTTATGTTATATAAGTCATTAACCACAGATTATGACATTGGAACCCAATCATCCTCTGCAAATCAACACTGTTTATATTCCTGGTTTTAAGAGTGTTATATATCTTAACATTTCCGCGATCAAGTTGCAACATGTCACACTTCTCTGTGTGAAACTCCACCTGCCATTTGTCCAACCCATAGCTTTATCTGATATATATTCTACTGCATTTTGAGGTGAAATTTGGAAGGTACAGAAACTTTATGTTCTTCTTGGGTTAACAGGAAAGGTTAACGTTTTGAGAGAGCCATGGATTTCAAGTGAGATTGGAAACTTGGTTCGGAAAAAAGAGAGATATACAATAAATACAGGCATCATGGAGTAAATGAGTTGCTCGAGGAATATAAAAAAAATGTAAGAAGAATCTCAAGAGAGAAATTAGAATGGCTAAATGAAGATACGAGTTTGGTTTGGCAAATAAGGTGAAAATAAATGCAAAGGGTTTCTCCAGTTATATTAAAAGCAAAAGGATAGTAAGGGATAAAATTGGTCCCTCAGAGAATCAGAGTGAACAACTATGTGTGGAGTCAAGAGAGATAGGGGAGATTTTGAACATTTTATCTTCTTCGGCATTCACTAAGGAGAAGGATACTGAATTGTGTAATGTAAGGGAAAAAAGTAGGGACGCTATGGAAACTATGGTTATTAAAGAGGCGGATGGACGGGCGCTCTTAAGGAATATAAAAATGGATAAATTTCTGAGTCCTGACAGGATTTCCATAGGACCTTGACCGAGGTTAGTCCAGAAATAACGGGCTCTGACAGAAATATTTCAAATGTCTGTAGAAGCGGGGATGCCGCCGGAGGATTGGCGTATTGCTCATGCAGTTCCATTGTTTAAACTGGATTCTAAGAGTAAACCTGGCAATTGTAGGCATGTCAGTTTGACGTCAGTGGTGGGTAAATTAATTGAAAGTATTCTTGGAGATGGTATATATAATTATCTGGATAAACAGGGTTTGATTAGGAACAGTCAACGTGGATTTTTGCTTGGAAGGTGTTTGTCAAATCTTATTGAATTTTTGAAGAGATTACTAGGAAAGTTGACGAGGATAAATAGTGGATGTGGTTTGTATGGATTTCAGTAAGTCCTGTTACAAGTTTCCGCACGGAATGTTTAGGAAAGCTCATTCTATAGGTGTCAATATTGAAGTAGAAAAATGGATTCAACATTGGCTGGATGGGAGATGCCAGAGAGTAGTGGTGGATAACTCTTTGTCAGGCTGGAGGCCGGTGACTAGTGGTGCGCCTCAGGGATCTGTACTGGGTCCAATGTTGTTTGTCATATCCATTAATGATCTGGATGATGGAGTAGTGAGTATGCAGATAATACAAAGATAGGTGTCGTTGTGGATAATGAAGTAGGTTTTCAAAGCTTGCAGAGAGATTTAGGCCAGTTAGAAGAGTGGGCTGAAAGATGGCAGATGGATTTTCATACTGATAATTGTGAGGTGTTACATTTTGGTAGGACTAATCAAATTAGGACCAGCATGGCAAAAGGTTGCGCATTGAGGAATTCAGTAGTGATCTAAGAATAATTGTGCATAGTACCCTGAAGGTGCAATCACATGTGGATAGGGTGGTGAAGAAAGCTTTTGGTATGCGGGCCTTTATAAATCAGAGCATTGTGTTTAGGATTTGGGACGATATATTATCCTTGTACAAAACATTCGTGAGGCCAAATTTCGAGTATTGTGTCCAGTTCTGGTCACGGAGTTATTGGAAAGATGTCAACAAAATAGAGGGAGTACAGCGAAGATTTACTAGAATGTTACCAGGTTGTTACCCAGCAGCTACGTTGATGAGGAAGGTTGCAAATGTCAGGTTGAGGGCGACTAAATAGAGGTATTTAAAATTATGAGGGGGATACATAGAATTGACGTAGACAGGTTTTTTTCCATTGAAAGTAGGGGAGATTCAAACAAGAGAACATAAGTTGAGATTTAGGGGGAAAAGTTTTGGGGAATTTATTTACTTAGAAAATGGTAGCTGAGTGGAACGAGCTTCCGGTAGAAGTGGCAAAGGCAGTTTCGATTATTAGACAGATCATGGAGGATTATGGGCTAATTGCAAGTTGGTGAAACGAGGTGGGAGTAAGCGTTCGGCACGGACTAGAAAGGCCGAGATGGTCTGATTCCGTGCAGTAATTGTCATATGGTTATACGGTTATATCTATTATTTTCAGGTCTCATACACTATCCACAACACCACCGTATCATCTGCAAACGTACCAAACCACTAATCTAAACTGTAATCCGGGTCATTCACATACATTACAGACAGGAGAGGTGCCAGTTACATGCATAGATACCGACCACTTCATGGTAGTGGAGCAACGTGGGGTAGAAGCTGTCCTTGAGCCTAGTGAAACAGACCTTCGCATCTTCCCCTCCGAGGGGAAGGTGCTTAAGACAGAATGGCCGGCGTGGCTGGAGGTGGTTCTGTGATGCTGCTGGCTGCTTCAGCGAGGCACCAGGAACTATGGACGGAGTTCATGGAAGGGACGCCGGTTTCCGAGATAGGCTCAGCTCTTTCCACAGCTAACAATGTTCCTTTTAGGTTAAAAGGAAAGGTTAAGGCTTGAGAGAGCCATGGTTTTCAAGGGATATTGGAAACCTGGTTCGGAAAAAAAAGAGATCTACAATAAATATAGGCCTCATGGAGTAACTGAGGTGCTCGAGGAATATAAAAAATGTAAGAAGCATCTCAAGAGCGAAATTAGAAAAAACTAAAAGAAGATACGAGTTTGGGTTGGCAAATAAGGTGGAAATAAATCCAAAGGGATTTTTGCGTGGAAGGTCATGTTTGTCAAATCTTTTTGAATTTTTGATGAGATTACTAGGAAGTTGACGCACATAAGCAGTGGATGTTGTTTGTCTGGATTTCAGAAAGACATCCAGATATACCGTTCACGTCATGGTACTGAAGCAACGTAAATCAATCACAGAATGCAGAATAAATGTTCACAGTTACACAGAGAATGCAGTTCAGACACAGAATAAGGAGCAATAGCAAAGGGTAAGCAGATTGCGAGGTCAAGAGTATATTTATCATGGTACAGGACAGTTTCATAGTCTGATAACTGTGGGGTAGAGGTTGTCCATGAGCCTAGTGAGACATGCCTTAGCATCTTCCCTCCGAGAAAAAGGTGGAGAAGACAGAATGGCCGGCGTGGCTGGAGGTGGTTCTGTGATGCTGCTGGCTGCTTCACCGAAGCGCCAGGAACTGGGGACGGAGTTCATGGAAGGGACGCTGGTTTCGGAGCTGGGCTCAGCTCTTTCCACAGCGCTCAGCAGTTTCTTGAGGTCGCATGTGGTGCCGTTTCTATATTTTTAGAGAGGAACCATGATCGGAACAGTGTAGGAGTCTTGATGAATAGGAAACTCAATAAGGCATTTAATGTTTCCTATTGGTGGGTTACTCTAAATTGGAAATGTAAGAATCACAGTTGAACAAAGGCGTCTATGGAGCTATGAGGGAGGAACTAGCCAAAGCTGACTGGAAGGTTACAGAAGCAGGGTTTACAGTGGAACAACAATGGCAGGAATTTCTGGGAATAATACAGCAGGTGCAGGATCGGATCATTCCAAGGTGAAAGTAAGTTTCGAAGTGATGTAGGGGGCGACCGTGGCTAACAACGGAAGTCAAGGACAGTATAAAAATAAAAGAGAAGAAGTATAACATAGCAAAAATGAGCGGAGAGGCAGAGGACTGGGAAAACTTCAAAGACCAACAGAAGTTAACTAAAAAGGCAGTAAGGGAAGAAAAATTGATGTACGAAGGTAAGCTAGCAAAGAATATAAAAGAGGATAGTAAAAGCTTCTTTTGGTATGTGAAGAGGAAATATATTAGTTAAGACCAAAGTTGGGACCTTGAAGACAGAAACAGTTGAATGTATTATGGGGAACAAGGCAATGGCAGAAGAGATGAACAGTTGGATCTGTCTTCACTGGGGAAGACACAGGCAATATCCCAGACGGGATTGGGGTATAACTCAATGCAGGAAGCTTTAAGGAAATGCGGTTGAGCTCAGGGAATGAATCAATACAGTGAATTATGAGATTGTAGCCATTACTGAGAATTGTGTGCAGGAAGAGCAAGCAGGAGAGCACCGTATTTCGATGTGAGAAGGCAGAAGAAATTAAAGGAGGAGGGGTGACATTACTAGGCATAGGAAATGTTACCGCAGTGGACAATCAGGACAGACAAGATATTTCGTCTAAGTGAGGTTTTATGGATGGAAATGACGAGCAAGAAATGCATGACAATGTTACAACATATATCATAGAATAGTACACACAGTACAGGCACTTCGGCCCACCCTTAAAACCTGCTTCTCATATAACTCTACACCTGAAATTCCTCCATATAGCTGTATAGTAATCTCCTAAATTCCACTAGTGTATCTAGCTCCACCACTGACTCAGGCAGTGCACTCTACACACCAACCACTCTCTGAGTTAAACACCTTCCTCTAATATGTCCCTTTAACTTTCCACCTCTTATATTTAAGCCATGTCCTCTTGTATTGAGCAGTTTTGCCCTGGGGAAGAGGCGCTGGCTGCCCACTCTATCTATTCCTTTTAATATCTTGTATAACTTATCATGTCTTCTCTCATCCTTCTCTCCAGAGAGAGAGAGAAAAAAAGACCATAGCTCCCTTAATGTCTGATCATAAAGCATACTCTATAAACCAGGCAGCATCCTGGTAAATCTCCTCTCTACCCTTTCCAATGATTCCACATCCTTCCTATAGTGAGGCGACCAGAGCTGGACACAGTACTCCAAGTGTGGCCGAACAGTTTCATAGATCTGCATCATTACCCGCGACTGTTAAATTCTATGCCTCGACTTATGAAAGATAACACTCCGTAAACTTTCTTAACTGTCCTATCTACCTGTGAGGCAACTTTCAGGAATCTGTGGACATGTCGTCCAAGTGCATCTTCAACAATCCCCAACACTATCTACAACACTTCCAACCTTTGTGTCGTCTGCAAACTTGCCAACGACTCTTCTACCCCCACATCCAGGTCATGAATAAAAATCACAAAACGTAGAGGTCCCAGAACAGATCCTTGTTGGACACCACGAGTCACAATCCTCCAATCTTAATGTACGCAGTCCACCACGACGCTTTGCCTTCTGCAGGCAAGCCAATTCTGAATCCACCTGACCAATCTTCTCTGGATCCCATGCCATCTGACTGACTGTATAAGCCAACCACGTGGTGCTTCATGATGACAAGCCAAGATGGGACATTCACAGTGAAGAGAAAGATCCCCGGGGAGTGTTATAGAATAGATGGACCCCGGGATACGGGAAAACGGTTCCCAGAAATTGAGGTAAATTTTAGATAGGGCGGTGAAGGAGTCTACAGGTTACTTTGCAGTTGTGAAGGACGTAGGGTAGGCGCATCTTGGAGTATAGTGTTCAGGTTTTGTCCACCTGCTCTAGGTGAAATGCCACTGAGCATCAAAGATTGCAATATATATTTTTTTTAAATGATGACTCTCAAGGTTGATTATCATTTACATATACAAGTGGCTGGTTGTGTTTTGTGATGTCAATGACTGATCTGAATGAAAATGGAGATGGCTGGCTGCTAAAATCAGTAGACCCTAAAACCGTAAGATTTAGGAGCAGAAGGAGGACATTTGACCCTTTGAGTCTGCTCCGCCATTCAATAATCAGGTGATCCAATTCTCCAACAATTCCCACTCTCATTCCTTCTCGCCATATAATTTGGTATCTTAGCTAAACTAGAACCTATCTATCTCTGCCTTAGATTCATCCAATGGCTTGGCCTCCACAGCCGTTTGTCGCATCAAATACCACAGATTTTCCAACCTCTGACTAAAGCAATTTCTCCCTAATATCAGTTCAAAAAAGAGGTACATCAATCCTGAATCCTGCCCTCTTGTTCTCGACTCTCCTACCATGGGAAATAACTTTGCCGTATGTAATCCGCTCAGTCCTCTTAGCATTCGGAATGTTTCTATGAGGTTTCACCCCATTCTCCTGAATTCCTGGGAATACAGCCCAAGAGTTTCCAGACGTTCCTGATACGGTACCCCTTCATTCCTGGAGTAATTCTTGTGAATCTTCTCTGAAACCTCTGCAATGACGGAACACATTTTCTAAAACAAGGAGCCCAAAACTGCAAACAATACTCCGTGTGGTCTCACCAGTGCCTTATAAAGCCTCAAAATCACATCCCTGCTCTTATATTCTATACCTGTAGAAATGAACACCTGCATTGCATTCACCTTCTGCACCATTGACTCAAACTGGAGGTTAAATTTTAGGGTGTCCTCCACAAAGACTCCCAAGCCCCTTTGCATTTCTGCATTTTGAATTCTCTCCCTATCGAAATATTAGCCTGCCCGTTTATTTCTTCCAACAAACTGCATTAACGTACCTTTCCATCATTGTATTTTTTTGCCACTGCGTTTACCATTCCCTTAAACTATCTACGACTTTCTGCAGGATCTCTGTTTCCTCAACACTTCTCGTTCCTCCACCTATATTTGTATCATCTGGAAATCATTGACATTCATCGCAGAAGGCAAGGATTCCAGCACCGAACCTTGTGGAACTCCACTGGCAACCGGTAGCCAGACGAAATAGGATCCCTTTATTTCCAGTCTCTCTTTCCTACAGATCAGGCAATGCTCCACCCACGGTATTATCTCCCCTATAATTTTTTGGGTTCTTATCTTCCTAAGCAGCCTCATGTGCGGCACCTTGCCAAAGACCTTCTGCAAATCCAAGTTCACCATGTCTGCTGCATCCTGTTAGACTACCCTGCCTGTAGTTTCCTCAAAAAATGCAGTAGGTTAATCAGGCAGGATGTTCCATGCTGGGCTTGGCCTAACATCATTTGCCTGCAGGTATTCCGTAAACTCATCTGTAGATTCCTTTCTGCTGCATCCCACCCTTCCTAAATAGCAGAGTAGCATCTTCAATTTTCCAGTCATCTGGTACAATGCCAGAATCTATCGTTTCTTGAAAGATCATTGATAATGCCTCCGCAATCTGGCCAGCTACTTTGTTCAGAACCCGAGCCTGTATTCCATCGGGTCCAGTAGATTTATCCACCCTCAGACCATTAAGCATTCTGAACACATTCGCATTCATAATTTTCACTGCACAAACATGTTTGAACGTCCGGCATACTGCAGACTTCTTCTACTGTGAAGTCGGACGTAAAATATACATTCAGTTCCTCTGCCATCTCTGCGTCTCTCATTACAATATCCCCAGCATCATTTTCTATTGCTCCACTATCTACCTATGACTCTCTTTGAAACTTTATATACACAAACAAAAACTTTTAGTATTTTCTTTGATATTAGTTACGTTTCCTTTCATAATTCATCTTTTCCTTCCTAATGACCTTCTCAGTTTCCTTCTGCAAGATTTTAAAAGCTTCCCAATCCTCATATAATATGCCTGATCCAGCCTAATAAAAACAAGAATCCTATATGCCTTCATACATCCCTGTCAGTAAGCATGGCCACGAGGAGGACAGACAGAGTGAATGGGCGCAATTATTTACCCTAGACCTGGGCAATCGCGGGCCAGAGCGCACAGGTATAAGGAGAGAGGGGAAAAGGATTCAACTGGTGAGCCAGTTGATAACCGTTTGTTTCCCAGATGGTTGTCAGTCTGTAGAACAAGCTGCCAGGGAATTGGTCGATGCAGATCAATTATCACTATATATAACGTATAGCACGTGACCCCTTCAAAACGTGAACTCTGACCTGCCTGAGCAGTCATTGGCATTTCTCCTGGTCTGGGCGCCATAGGAGGATTTTCTTCCTTAGCGATGGGAATTTCATTTTGGCGGAAGTTCAGCTGAGAGTAGGTGGGGTCCAGACCATTTGGAACAGAATGGAAGAGAATGTGAGAGAGAGACAAATAGAAGGGCAAGAGACGGGTAGAGAATGATGAGGCGGAGTGAGAGACCGGGAGAAAATTTGAGGAAGATGAGGAAGTGAGCCGAGAAAGAAATGGAGACTGAGCAGCAGATGGATGGATGGGGAGGGGAAACAGGGTGAGAAATAAAGTCGATGGACGGAAAATGGGAGAGAATGGGAAGACAGAACGAGGTGAGGAATTCAACAGGCAGTGTGGATGGAGAACAAGGAAAGGGACGGGTAGCACCTTAATAGGCGGCATCCAGCATTCTGGCAGGCAGGTTTGCCACTGCAACACGGGTCTGTTTAAATTAGTTTCTACGTACTAGAAATTTAAGGATGCAGTTAAAGGGCAAGAGAGAAACAGAAAACTTAAGAAAGACAACGAAATTAAAGGTGTAGAAAGCTCAGGAAGGGATCGGAGAGTATGGCCAAGTGCAATAGGGGTCCGTGTGAGATGCGAGGGGAGTAATGAATGAAAAGTATTATATATGAATGCACGAAGTTTAAGAAATAAAGTGGATGAGCTTGATGCTCAGTTGGAAATTATAGGATGTTATAGGAATAACATAGGCATGGCTGCAAGAGGGCCAGGGCTGGGGAATGAATATTCAAGCGTATACGTCCAATCGAAAGGACAGTCAGGTGGACAGAGGGGCTGGGGAGGCTTTACTTTTGAGGTATGAAATTCAGTCCCTTGCGAGGGGAGTGATGAATGAAAATATTATATATGAATGCACGAAGTATAAGAAATAACGTGGGTTAGCTTCACGCTCAGTTGGAAATCGGCAAGTATGATGTTATAGGAATAACATAGGCATGGCTGCAAGAGGGCCAGGGCTGGGAAAAGAACATTCAAGCGTAGATGTCCAATCGAAAGGGCAGGCAGGTGGACAGAGGGGCTGGGGAGGCTGTACTGGTGAGGTATGAAATTCAGTCCCTTGCGAGGGGAGACATAGAATCAGGAGATGTCGAGTCAGTATGGATAGAACTGTGAAATTGTAAGGGCAAAAAGACTCTAATGTGAGTTATCAACAGGCCCCCAAGTAGTAGACGGGACAGTCTATTAATAGGCTACTATTAGGCTACTATAGGCTACATAGGGTGCAAGTTGCATCAAGAGTTAAAATTAGCATGTCGCAAAGATAATGCAACATGCAGATAGTCTGCGAAAATCAGGTTGGCCCTGGACCCCAAGAAATGGAGTTTGTGGAGTGCGTCCGAGATGGATCCTTAAAACAGACTGTACTGGAGCCTACCAGGCAGAAGGCAATTGTGGATTTAGTGTAGTGTAATGAACGGGATTTGATAAGGGAACTCGAGGTAAAAGAGCCATTAGGAGATAGTGACCATAATATGATGTTTTATTCTACAATTTGAGAGGAAGTAGGGAAAATGGGATCTGTCAGTATTACAGTTGAACAAAGGGAACTATGGAGCCACGAGGCAGGTCCCAGACAACGTTGACTGGAAAGATACACTAGCAGGGGTGACACTGGCGTCCGTGGCTAACAAGGGAAGTCAAGGACAGTATTGAAGTACAAGAGAAGTATAAAATAGCAACGATGAGCGGAAAGCCAGAGGATTGGGAAACTTTTTAAGGAGCAACAGAAGATAACTAAAAGGACAATAGGGGGAGAAAAGATGAGGGACGAAGGTAAGCCTGCCAAGAATAACGAGGAGAATAGTAAAAGCTTCTTTAGGTATGTGAAGAGGAAAAATATTTAAGACCAAAGTTGGGCCCATGAAAGCAGAAACAGTGAATTTATTATGGTGAACAATGAAATGACAGACTAGCTGAACAGATACTTTGGATATGTCTTCACTATGGAAGACACAGACGATATGCCAGATGTAATTGTGGCCAGAGGACGAAGGGCAACGGAGTAACTGACGGAAATCCACATTAGGCAGAAAATGGTGTTGGGTAGACTGATGGGACTGAAGGCAGATAAATCCCGAGGGCCTGATGGTCTGCATGCCATACTACTTAGAGGTGGGTCTAGAAATCGTGGACAAATTCGAAACCATTTTCCAATGTTCTATTGATTCATTATCAGATCCTGAGGACTGGAGGATGGCTAATGTTATCCCACATTTTAAGAAAGGAGGGAGAGAGAAAACAAGAAATTATCCTGACATCAGTGGTGGGGAAGTGCTGGAGACAATTATAATAGATGAAATAGCGGCACATTTGGATAGCAGTAACAGGATCGGTCGATTCATCATGGATTTACGAAGGGAGAATCATGCTTGACGAATTTCTGGAATTTGGTGGGGATGTAACTATGAACATGGACAAAGGAGAGCCAATGGATGTAGTGCATCTGTGCTTTCAGAAAGCCTTTTATGAGATTCCACATAGGAGAATAGTGGGCAAAATTAAAGCACGTGGTATTGGGAGTAGGGTACTAACATGGATATAAAATCGGTTGGCAGACAGGAAACAGAGAGTAGGGATTAACGGGTCCTTTTCAGAATGACAGGCAGTGACTAGAGCGGTACCGCAAGGTTCGGTGCTGGGATCGCACCTATTTACAATATACATTGATAATGTAGATGAAGGGATTAAAAGTAGCATTAGCAAATTTGTAGATGACACAAAGCAGGGTGACAGTGTGAAATATTAGGAGGATGTTAAGAGAATGCAGGGTGACTTAGACAGGTTGGGTGAGTGGGCAGATACATGGCAGATGCAGGTTAATGTGGATAAATGCGAGTTTATCCACTTTGCGGCAAGAACAGGAAGGCATATTACTATCTGAATGGTGTCAAATTAGGAAAATTGGAAATACAACGATATCTGGGTGTTCTTGTACATCAGTCACTGAGCGCAAGCATGCACGTACAGCAGACAGTGCAGAAAGCTAATGGCATGTTTGCCTTCATAACAAGGGGAATTGAGTATAGGAACAAAGAAGTCCTTCTGCAGTTGTACAGGGCCCTGGGGAGACCACACCTGGAGTATTGTGTTCAGATTTGGTCTCCAAATTTGAGGAAGGTCATTCTTGCTATTGAGGGAGTGCAGCGTAGGTTCACGAGGTTAATTCCCGAGATGGCGGGACTGTCATATGTTGAAAGATTGGAGCAACTGGGCTTGTATACACTGGAATTTAGAAGGATGAGAGGGGATCTGATTGAAACATATAAGATTATTAAGGGATTGGTCACGCTAGAGGCATTAAACATGTTCGCGATGTTGGTGGAGTCCAGAACTAGAGGTCACAGTTTGAGACTCAGGGGTAGGTCATTTAGAACTGAGTTGAGGAAAAGCTTCTTCACCCATAGAGTAGTGGATCTATGGAATGCTCTGCCTCAGAAGGCACTGGAGGCCATTTCTCTGGATGGTTTCAAGGAACAGTAGGATAGAGTTTTAAAGATAGCGGAGTCAAGGGTTATGGGGAGAAGGCAGAAACGGAGTACTGTTTGTGGATAATCAGCCATGATCACAATGAATGGCGATGCGGGCTCAAAGGGCTGTATTGCCTACTCCTGTATCTATTGTCCATTGTCTGCTGCGTACAGGAGTAAAGCGGTCATGTTGCAATTGTACAGGACGTGGAGTACGGTATTCAGTGTTGGTCATCATTTTCTTGGAAAGATGCCTTAGAACTGGAAATGAGTGATCGGGGAGATTTAAGACGCGTTGTCAGTTAGGGAAAGAGGTTGTGTTGATTGCGACTTTATTCCTTGTAGAGCAGGGATGACCTTTCAGGGGTATATGAAGCCACGAGGAACACAGACAGAGTGAATGGGGGCAATTATTTCCCCTAGATTTGGAAAATGGAGGACGAGAACGCACAGGTATAAGGAGAGAGGGGGAAAATATTCAACTGGTGAGCCGATCGATAACCGTTTGTTACCCAGATCGTGGTCAGTCTGTGGAAGGAGCTGCCAGGGAGCTGGTGGAGAAGAATACATTACACACTTGGCCATTTGGCAGTATGACATGTGAGCCCTCCAGAATGACGTCTTTGTTCCATCACTGACCTGCTTGAGTATTGGTGAGGCGTTCGACTTTACGAATGTTCAGATCGGTGTAGGCGGAGGTCAGATCTTCTGCCAGAGAGAGATAGACAAGTATGAGATTGCGGATTAGAGAATCGGGGACAGGTAGGTGTAGAGGGAACCGAAGAGAGCACAGAAACGTGGAGGGGGGGGGGAGATAATTGGGCACAGCGAAAGGGATGAAGGGAGAGGCAACAGAGGGAAGCGAGGCAGGGAGTACAACGACAGAGCGAGTGAAATGGATTAATTGAGTTGTTGAGAGAGGGTGACTGAAAAGTGGCGATGGGGCAGAATTGGGGAAAGGGAACGAGGAAAAATAGGAGAGAGAGGGTACAGTGAGGTGAATGGAGTTAGGTAGTCAGTGCGGAGAGTAGGATTAAGAGGCGCAGCAGACTGGTGAGAGAGTATAAAGTGAAGGGTAATGAAATGTGTGGGAGAAAGGATGAAAGAGTATAAAGGAGAGAGAGAGTGAGGGAAAGAATGCAAAAGGAGATCCAGAGTTGAAGTCCGGGGGAGGGTGACAGAGGGGAGATGATTAAGATAGTGAGCAATGAGAGAGGGAAGAGCTAATGGGTATAAAGGGGTAGAGAGATGCTGGGATAGAGTTAGAGAGCGGACAGAATAATCACGCGAGGGAGACAAAAGAGGAGAGAAAGAGGGAGGGAAAGGAAGAGTGGGAGAGAGGGAATAGTGGGATAGATAGCGTGAAAGACAGGGCAGGGAGAGAGAGGGTACAGAAGAGAGGCTCTAGGAGGGATAGAGAGGGGAGCGAATGAGAGAGAGCAGAATGGGAGCAATAGTTAGACCGTAAAGAGAAGGGGTGATGAGGGACAAGGGGCAGAGTGAGGACAAGAGAGGGGAGAGTGGATGAGATGGGAAAAGAGGGACAGAGGGGAGAAGAGAAGGGAAACAGAAGAATGAGTGTGAGAGGGAAAGGGAGAGAGAAGGGGGAAGAGATATGGTTTGTGAAGAGCGCGTGGGGGGAGGAGATGGAAAATACGAGAGGGGATTAAAATATATATTTTCGAGAGCTACCTCATCACCGTATCTCTCATTGCCCACTCTAAACACCACCCTTCCCATCGGGCAGCTTATTCACCTGCCATCCCACAGCGCTCCCTCCTTTCGCAGTCTCAGCGCTCACCCCTCAGTCTCCCTTCCACCCCACCGCCCCGATCACGAGACTTCCACAACACTGCCCCCCATGACATTCCGTCCTCCCACATCACACTCTCTACACCCCACTCACAATGTTGCCTCGATAATGCCCTCCTATGCCGGTCGCTCCTCGCCACCCTTCCCAAAGCACACCAGCGTCACTGACGCCTCCACCCTCACATTGCTCCCTCCTAGTCGCCTGTCCCGCGCGTTTCCTCGGACATATTCTCAAACAGCGAATCATTAGGGTCAGCTGTCAGTTTGCCCTGAGGTTTCTCGACAGGAATCCACAAATTACATGAACACAGTCAAGACAACAACGATGAAACTGACTTCCATCTCTACGGACCCGGGGCACTGAGAGCGTCTAGGCTTTAGGCTCCACGTACGATACATCAGGTTCGGAAATGGGCTGAGGCTCCCTCATCATCGACCCAGTCAAACACAGAGTGACTCTCCCTGTGCAGCGTCTCAGAAGTCCTGGGCATAGACACAGAGTGACGCTCCCTCCCCAATGTGCCATCACAAACCCCCAGGGTCAAACGCAGAGGAGGTTTTCATCCACATTATCCAACACACGCTCTCGGAGTCAGACTCAAATTGAAACTCCCTCCCTCCGTCTTTCTGCCCCACTCACCTCGGGAAAGTGCCCCTGAGCCAGTATTTGTGCGTTTCATAATCATGTAAGTCTCGCAGTCGTCCATCCTGTGGATGATCTTCTGCGTATCTGAGCTCAGGAAGGAGAAGTAACCGTTGTCAGAGTAAGACCGTTTTGACAAGTGAGTCAGACCGACACCAAAATACACAAGCTGAACAGCTGAAAAAGAGAGGAAGCGAGAGTTGGGTCTGGGAGAGGAACCGTGGAGAGGTAATGAGAGTGCGAGAGAATGGCCAGCAGAGATGGACTTCAATAAAGCTTTTGACAAGGTCCCACAAAGGAGGTTAGCTAAGAAGATTCATTTGCTAGGGATCGATGGTAAAGTAGCAAACTGGATTCGACATTGGCTCAAAGGGAGAAACCAGATAGTGGTTGAGGCCTGTGAATAGCGGTGTGCCACAGGGATCAGAGCTGCGTCCATTATTATTTGTCATCTATATCATTGTTCTCGATGATAATGAGTTAAATTGGATCAGCAAATTTGCTGATGCTACAAGGATTGGAGGTGTAGTGGACAATGAGGTACGTTTTCAACGCTTGCAGAGGGACTTGGACCGGCTAGAGAAACGGACTGGAAAATAGCAGATGGTGTTTAATACAAACAAGTGTGAGGTGTTGCATTTTGGATGGAAAAATCAAGGTGGAACATGTAAGGTAAGGGTATGGCCCAGAGGAGTGCTGCAGGATAGAGGGATATGGGGATACAGATTGGCCTTTATAAATCAAAGTATTGAGTATAAGAGCTGGAATGTTATGATGAGATTGTTTAAGGTATTGGTGAGATCGAATTTGCAGTGATGTGTGCAGGTTTGGTCACCTCATTACAGGAAGGATATTAATAAGTCTGAAAGAGTGCAGAGAAGGTTTTGAAAGGATGTCGCCAGGACATGAGAAACGAAGTTACAGAGTAAATTTGAATAGGTTATTGCATTATTCCCTGGAGCGTAGGTGAATGAGGGGTGATTTGACAGAGGTGTATAAAATTATGATGGGTATCGAGAGAGTGAATGCAGGTAGCTTTTTTCCACTGCGGCCAGGGGAGAAAAAAAACGGAGGCCATGTGCTAAGGGTGAAGGTGGAAAAGTTTAAAGGGGACATTGTGAGGGGGCTTCTTCACGCAGAGAGTGTTGAAAATGTGGAAAGAGCGGACAGATGATGTGGTAAATGCGGGCTCACTTTTAACATTGAAAACTTGGACAGGTATATGAAAGAGAGGTGTATGGAGGGATACGGGCCAGGTGCAGGACGGTGGGACTAGACAGATAAATGGTTCGGCACAGTCAAGAAGGGCCAAAAGGCCTGATTCTTTGTTGTAATGTTCTAAGGTTCTATGGTTCTATGGATCAGCCACAATGAAATGGTGGAGGAGACTCGATGATCCAAATGGTCTAATTCTGCTCCTGCATCTTAATATGATATGTTTCTTTTGTTTTATTGCGGAAAAATTGCTGTTGCTGAGCTTGACTAGCTGAGGACTGAGGCCCCGAAGAACACAGGATGAGATGCAGAAGCCGCTCTGCTTGTGCGAGCTAACAAAAGCTTGCAAAGATTCATTCCATGAATGAGGTAATGTCAACTTTTCTCCGACATTGTCGTGGTAATGGAGGAATTGACTGCAGAAGTGCAGTTCTAAATTTCTGCACCGCTCGGAAGCATTCGTAGACTGGCTGATATCTCACCAGTGCTTCTTGAAATCGCTCACTGTGAATCATCCCCTGAACATTTACCAAATGTCTTCCGTACTTTTCCATGAGAACATATGTTTCCAAATTAAGCTCCCATGTTCCTGCCTGATAGCTTCATAATTGACCTTACTCCAATTAAATGTGTTCCTAATTGTCTCTGTCTATCTCTCCAATGCTGCTGTTAAGGAAATAGAATTTTGATGACTCTCTCCAGAATGCTTTCCCACTGAGAGATATGAAACCTGACCAGTTTGATTTCCCAATACCAAATCAAGTACAGCCTCTCCTCTTGCAGGGTTATCTACATGTCGTGTCACGGAACCTTACTGCAATACACGCAACAGACTCCACTCCATCTAAACCCCTTGCTCTAGGGAAATACCAAACAATATTTGAAAAATTAAACTCTGCCATCGCGACTACCCTAAAGTGACCATTCCTGTCCCTGAGGCATCCAATTCGCTGTAATGGCCACCACATCATAACTCAAAAGGAGACAGTGATCACAATCTCCCTCCTGTATCATAACATTGGAGAGGGATAGGAACAGATCAGTTCGCAAAACGTTTAATTGAATTAAGCCGACATATGGGGCTAACAGATAGGAGTTTGGAAGCATACATTGGGGTCAGGTGTTCTCAGAACTGTAAGAAAGAGTAATGGTACATGTTTACGGGATATTTGGTTGGGGTTATGCATAGGCATGTTCCAATGAGAAAGGGAAAGTATGGTAGGGTACAGAGAACGTGGTCAACAAAGGCTGTTGGAAATGGTGTCAAGAATTAAAGAAGGCCTTATGAAAAATTCAAAAGACTAGTTGATGACAGAGATCTGGAAGATTATAAAGCTCGCCGGAAGGACCTTCAGAAAGAAATTAGGAGAGCCAGAAGTGGCCATAAGAAGCCTTTGGAGGTTAGGATTCAGGTGCACCGCAGCATACTCGATAAGTATGTCAAGAACAAATGGATAAGACGTGAGGGATTAGGACGCATCAACTGTGACACTGGAAAAGTGTGGATGGAACCGGAGGAGACAGCAGAGGTACATAATGAATACTTTGCTTCAGAATTCAGTAGGACAAAGGATTCCTGCGTTTGTACGGGTGACTTAGAGTGGACTGAAAACCTTGAGTATGTACACATTAATAAAGACAAAATGCTGGAGGTTTTAGAAAGCATCAAGTTGGAAAATTCACAGGGAATGGAGGATCAGGCTACTGGGCGAGCCGAGCGAGCAGATTGCTGAACGAGTAGCGATGATGATTGTATCATCAATAGGGATGTGTAAGGTTCCGGAGGATTAGAGGGTTGCCGATGTTGTTCCTTATTCACGAAAGGGAGTAGAGCTAGCCCAGGAAATTATAGATCAATGAGTCTTACTTCAGTGGTTGCTCCGTTGAAGGAGAAGATCCTGAGAGGCAGGATTTATGAACATTCGGAGAGGCATGATATAATTAGTAATAGTCAGCATGTTATGCAAAGGTAGGTCGTGCCTTAATAGCCGGATTGATTTTTTTTTTTGATGATGTGACTGAACATATTGATGAAGGTAGCTCAGTAGATCTAGTTTCTAGTGATTTCAACGATAATTTGATAACGTACCCATGGAAGTTTTATTGGGAAAGTAAGTGTGGATGGGACAGAAGGGGACTTTGCTTTCTGGATGCAGAACTGGCTTGCCCACAGAAGGATTTAGATGGGTCATATTCTGCATAGAAGCCGGTGAACAGTGGAGTTCCTCAGGGATCTGTTCTGGGACCCTTACGTTTCATGATTTTATAAATTACCTGGATGAAGATGTGGAGGTGTGGCTTCGTAAATTTGCGGACTATACATGTTTGGGGTTGTTGAAATACCCCCAATAATGAGGTCTGTCCGAGCTTAGAGCGGGACAGTCCGAGGATGTTAAACTGGGCTGAGAAGTGGCAGATGGTTTTCAACCAGGATAAGTGAGTTGTAGTCCTTTTTTGTAGGTCAAATATGATGGAAAGGTTCTTGGCAATTTGGTGGTTCAGAAACATCTTAGAGTTCGAGTGCATTGGACACTCAACGATGCTGAACAGGTTGCCTCTGTGATTAAGAAAGCATCCTGTGCATTTGTCTTCATCAACCGTGAAGCTGGGTTTAGGAGCAGAGAGGTAATATTGCAAATTATCAGACCCCACTTGGAATGCGGTGCTCAGTTCTAGTCGCCTCACTACAGGAAGGATGTGGAAACGATAGAAAGGATGAAGAGGAGATTTACAAGAATGTTGCCTGGATTAGAGAGCCTGCCTTATGAGAATATGTTAAGTAAACTCGGCTATATTTCCTTGGAGCGACGGAGAATGACAGACGACCTGATAAGGTGTATAAGATGATGATGAGAGGCATTGATCGTTTGGATAGTGAAGTGCCTTCCCCCCCCCCCCACCACCAGGAGTGAAATGGATAGCACCAGAGGGCAGAGTTTTGAGCTGCTTAGAAGTAGGTACAGAGGGGATGTCAGGGGTATTTTTATTTTTTGCATGGAGAGAGTGGTGAGTGCGTGTAATGCGCTGCCGGACATGCTAGTGGAGCCCGACAGGACAGACACTTTTAACAGTCTCCTGGATAGGTGCTCATGAAAACAGAGAGCTACTGGCAAACCCAGCTCATTCTGTGAAAGGGCTGGATGGTTCGGAGGTAAGGACATGTTCTTACAGTTTGTCAGCCGAAGGGCCTGTACTGTGATCTAGGCATTCTGTGTTTCTATGTTTCTATGACCTCTGGACGGAGCGGTCTGAGGAGAGTGGATCCGAGGGTCACCTGCGCTCGGGAGAGGTCGAAGGGAACAAATCGACGACACTGTGAGCTCCACCGTTGGAATATTAGACTGTTTCATAAGAACGTGCCCCTTTCTTATTTTTTATGTTGCTTACTAACCATATAGTCAAAATACTAATTTAAAGCTCAGTCGTTTACTCTCATAATGTGCACTGTTTGTAAACATCGTACAGCATCCACCCAAAACAGATTCGTAAGTTTCTCGGGCCGAGGGCTAACATCACCCGGATGAAGCCGGGAGCAGAACCGATTATTGCAGTCCCACTAATTTTTATTTTCTTGTAAGCCCTTTCTTTAGCTTTTACAAGAGCTTTGAGTTCCCTTTTCGGCCAAAATCGAATATTTCCTGAGTACTGAGAACTCCTACAGTTTTTGGAATACACATGTCCTACAACTTCCTCATCATTTTCTAGAAACGAAATTCATTGCTGCTCTGCTGAAATCCCTTGCAGATATGGTTGGAGAAATGGCAGATCAGTTCAACCCGGACAAATAGAAAGGTATAGCACACTCTTAAAGACAAGACAGTGTCAATGAGCAGAGGGATCTTACTGTTCGTGTATGCAACTCCATGAACGCGGCTCCATAGTTTGCAGACTTTATGAGGATAAGTGGAGGGGCAGGTAGTTTTGAGGAAATAGACGGGCTACAGAAGGGCTTGGACAGTGCAAAGTAATGGCAGATGTAATGCTGTGTTGAAATATGTATGGTCATGCACTTTGGAAGAAAATGAAAGGGTTGACAATTTTCTAAATGGAGAGAAAACACAAAAATCGGTGATTCAAGGGGACTTTAAAGTCCTTGTGGGGAATCCCCAAAGGTTAATTTGCAGGTTGAAAATAGAAATCTACAGCACATCCCCAGCCCCTCAGCCCAGAATGTGGTGCCGATGATGTAACTTTCTCAGGTTGAGTCTGTGGCGTGGAGGGTAAATGCGTATCAGCATTTCGACTCGAATATAAAAGGAAAGGTGAGATGCTGAGACTTTATAAAGCTCTGGTGAGGCCTCACTTGGAGTATTGTGAACAGTTCTGGGCCTCTTAGAAAGATGTTGCTCAAAGTGGAGCGGGTTCAAAAGAGTATAACAAACATGATTCCATGATTGTAGGGCGTCATATCAGAAGTGCCAGATATCTCTAGGCCTGCACTCACTGGAATTTAGAAGGAAGAAGAGTGAACCCATTGAAATCTATTGAGTATTTAAATGCCTTGGTCAAATGGGTGTGGAGAGGATAGATTCTATGGTGGGGTGTTGAACACTAGAGGAGAAAGACTTAGAACAGTGGCGCGTCCTTTTAGAACAGATATAAGGAGAAATCACTTCAGCCAGAGAGTGGTGAATCTGTGGATTTATTTAGCACAGGCGGCCGTGGAGGCCAAAGCTTTCTTATTTTTATGTTTATGGTAGAGGTTCTTGATTGGTCTGGGCCTGAAGGAATACTTGAAGAAGGGAGGGGATTGAGGCTGAGAAGTAAATCGCATCAGACACTATGAAATGGTGCAGCAGACAATGAGACCAATGGTCTAATTCTACTTCAAAACCCTACGTTCTCATGATAAGTTTCTTTGTCTGAATGTGAAAAAAATAATGGTTTTACCAAGCTGTACTGGCTGAGTATTGATGTCGCTAAGGTCACAGGATAAGATGCAGAGACTGCCTTGCTTGTGCGTGCTGACAAAAGCTCGCAGAATTTCATACCAAGAATGAGATAATGTTAACATTTATCCCACACTGTTTTGGTAAAAGAGGAACTGACTGTAGACGTTCAGTTCTCATTTTGTGCACCGACCAGAAGCATTCGTAGACTGTCTGATATCTAACAACTGCTTCTTGAAATTGCTCACTGAATATATTTGGCTGTTGGCTATTGCCCAAAATTCACTGTATAAATTTAAGACATAACCTGACATTGGCTAAGGCGTAAGACAACGTGATCAACTATTCAAGGTTTAACCGTACACCGATGTCTGTGTCTTTATTTCTGTTTGACCCCGGGATGGATTCTTTTACAGTCCAATTCGGTAAATCAGGGTAAATCCTACGGGCGTAATGATGTGGGACCCAGGGTGAGATGACCGGCTGATAGTGTAGCACCCATCTTTTCCATTGGTATGTGTAATAAACATAGACATGTCCATTAAGAATATCCCAGATGGTGGATGCCCTGGGAGATGGAGGATTGAGAGAGACGGACATGAAATGTAGTGGTGAGAGAGGGAAAGAGAGGAGGGGATAGGGAACGTGGAACATCGAAAGGGAGGGAGGTATTAGATGGCGTCAGTCACAGGTAGAGTTGTCGGTCTGATTTGACCGGGGAAGGTAGATCACGCACGGATAGTAGATGTGACTTTCATGGAATTTAACAAGGCTTTTGACAAGGTCCAGTTTGCAGACGACATTGGAGGATGATGTGGAACCCGCGAACATCTCTCTGAGCAGTTTGTTTGCGTTCAGCTATATGGCGGTTTGGATGAGAATGCACAAGGAGCTGTTAATAACCTTGCCGAAGAGAGTAATGTTGCTGGCGTTGTCTCTAACTATCCACACAATCAATGCCTCTCATCATTTATACACCGCTGTCAAGTCACATTACATCCTCCGTCGCTGCCAGGAGAGAACTGCGAGTTCACTGAAACTATTACTAGAAGGCATGATCCCCATCCAGGCAAAATCCTTGTAAAGTTCCTCTGGACCATTCCTTTTGGTTCCACATTATCCTTGTAGTGCGTTAACTAGAACTGAGCACAGTTCTCCAAGGTGGGGGGGGGGGTGGGATCTGACCGGTGTACTATTGGGCTGTAACATTACCTCTCGCAGTTGAACTCAATTCCACGGTTGATGATTACCAATGCATCGTATTCTTAAACACAGAGTCAAACTGCGCAGCAGCTCTGAGTATCTGATGGACCCGGACTCCAAGATCCCTTTGATCGTCCACACTGCAAGGTTTACCATTAGTAATATATTCTGCCATTATATTCAACCTATACAAATGAACCACCTCCCACTTCCCTGGGTTGAACGCAATCCGCCACTTCTCAGCCCAGTTTTGCATCCATAAGACCATAAGACAAAGGAGCAGAAGTCGGCCATTCGGCCCACCGAGTCTGCTCCGCCATTTTTTCATGAGCTAATCCATTCTCCCATTTAATCCCACTCCCCCGCCTTCTCACCTTATCCTTTGATGCCCTGACAACATAGATAACTATCAATCTCTGCCTTAAATGTACCCAATTACTTGAACTCCACTGCCGTGCGTGGCAACAAATTCCACAGATTCACCACCCTCTGGATAATAATAAAAAAATCTTCGCATCTCTGTTTAGAATTGGCGCCCTTTAATCCGTAAGTCATGCCTTCCCGTACTGGACTCCCACACCATGGGAAACAACTTTGCCACAATCACTCTGCCCGTGCCTTTTTACATTAGAAATGTTTCAATCAGTCCCTTCCCTTATTCTTTTAAACTCCAAGGTGTACAGTCCAAGAGAGGTCAAACGTTCCTCATATGTTAACCCTCTCATTCCCGGAATCACTGCAGTGAAACTTCTCTGTACCCACTCCAAAGTCAACTCAAACTTTTTTTTTTAAATAAGGATCGCAAAATTGCACACAGTGCTCCAAGTGAGGTCTACCAGTGCGTTACAGAGCCTCAACATCACATCCCTGCTCCTGTACTCTATTCCTCAAGAAATAAATGCCAGCATTGCATTCGCCTTCTTCACCACCGACTCAACCAGGAGGTTAACATTAAGGGTATCCTTCATGAGGACACCCAATTCCCGTTGAATCTCTGAATTGTGAATTCTCTACCTATTTAAATAATATTCTGCCCGTTTATTTAACCAGATAACCATATAAAAATTACAGCACAGAAACAGGCCATCTAGTCCGTGCTGTCGCTTACACTCACCTAGTCCCACTGGCCCGCTCTCAGCCCATAAAGCTCCATTCCTTTCCGGTCCATATACCTATTCACTTTCGCTTTAAATGATAATACCGAACCTGGTATTATCAGTAACACATCTATTGGAAACTCATTCCACACAGCGACCACTCTCTGAGTAAAGAAATTCCTCCTCGTGTATCCTTTAAACTTTTGCCCCCGAACCCTCAAATCATGTGCTCTTTTTTGAATCAACCCTCCTCTCAATGGAGAAAGCCTATCCACGTCAGCTTCATATATCCCTCTCATAATTTTAAATATCTCTATCGTCCCCCCTCCAACCTTCTGCGCTCCAAAGAATAAAGACAAAACTTGTTCAGCCTTTCCCGGTAACTTAGGTGCTGAAACCCAGGTAACGTTCTGGTAAATCTTCTCTGTACGCTCTCTAATTTGTTGATTTTTTTCCTATAATTCGGTGACCAGAACTGTACACAATAAGGCAAATTCGGCCTTACCAATGCCTTGCACAATTTTAACATGACATCACAACTCAATGCTCTGATTTATAAAGGCTAGCATACCAAAACCTTTCTTCCCCAACCTATCCACGTGAGATCCTACCTTCAGGGAACTATGCACCATTATTCCTAGATCACTCTGTTCTACTGCATTCTTCAATGCCCTACTATTTCCCATTTGTGTGCCCTATTTGGATTATTCCTACCAAAAATGTAGCACCTCACATTTATCAGCATTAAACTTCATCTGCCATCGTACAGCCCACTATCCTAACTGGCCTCAATCTCTCTGCGAGCTTTCCTCTATCAAAGGGCATGACCATGCGCTTTCCAACATTGTTTTTCATTTGCCTCTTCTTTTCCCATTCTCCCAATCAGTGTTTCCTCAGCACTACCTGCCCCTCCACCCATTTTGCATCATCGGCAAACTTTGCCACAAAGCCATTTATTCCATAATCCAAATAGTTGATATACAATGTAAAAAGAAGCGGCCAGAACAAAGATCCCTGTGGAATGCCAAAGGTAACCGGCAGCAGACCGGAATGGGATCCCTTTATTCACACTCTCTTTCCTGCCAATCAGCCAACGCTCTATCCACGTATGTAACTTTCCCGTAATTCCATGGACTCCTATCTTGTTTAGCAGCCTCATCTGCGGCACCCTGGCAAAGGCCTTCTGAAAATTCAAGGATACAACATTTACTACATCTCTCTTTTCTAGTCTACTTGTAATTTCCTCAACAACCAATCGATACCCCGCTGTAACGTCCGGCAGCTCTCCACACTATCCGACCTCCATGAAGAATATTATCCTTCTACAACAACGCTTTGCCTTCTGTGGGCAAGACAGTTCAGGATCTACAAAGCAAAATCCCCTTGGATCCCATACAGCCTTTCTTTCTTAATCCGCCTTGCATGGGATAGCTTATCAAATGCCTTGCCGAGATCCTTTAACACTGAATCTGCTGCTCTTCATTCATCAATGTGTATAGTCACATCCTCAAAACATTCAATCAGGCTCGTAAGGCACAACCTGCCCTCGACAAAGTTACGCTGTCTATTGCTAAATATATTATACCACAAATGTGCATAAATCCTGCCTCTTAGGATCTTCTCCATCAACCTATCAACGACTGAGGTTGGAGTCACTGGTCTATAATATCCTGGGCTATATATACCCCCTTTCTGGAATAAAGGAACAACATCCGCAAACCTCGCCTGTCCCCATTGATGATGCAAAAATAATCGCCAGAGACTCAGCAACCTCCTCCCTTTTCTCCCCGAGTAGCCTTGGGTACAACTCATCCGGGCTCGCCGACTTATCATAACGATGCTTTCCAAAATCTCCAGCACATCCTCTTTTTTATTATCTACGTGCTCAAGCTTTTCAGTCTGCTGTAAGGCATCACAACGATCACCAAGATCCTTTCCATAGTGAGATCTCACTGAGATCTAATACCTGACCAGGTTAATTTTCCAATACCAAATCAAGAACAGAATTTCGTCTGTCAGGCTTATCTACATATTGTGTCAAGAATCCTTCCTGAACGCACCTAACAGACTCCAACCTACTTAAACCTCTTGCTCTAGGGAGATGACAATGGATACTTGGGAAATTAATATCTCCCATCGCGACTACTCTGCTGTTATCATAACTTTCCAGGATTTGTTTCCCTATCTGCTCCTCGATACTACCGCTACTGTAGGGCGGCCAATAAAAAAATCCAGTAAAGTTATTGACCCTTCCCTGTTCCCATTCGTCACCCTAACAGTCTCCGTAGCTAATTCCTCCATATCGTCCAGATTTTCTGCAGCTGTGTCACTGTCTCTGATCAGCAGTGCCACACATCCACCTCTTTTGCCTAACCCCCCCCCCCACCCCGCGTCCTTTCTGAAAAATCTAAAAAGTCGGCACTTGAAGTATCCATTCCTGTCTCTGAGCCATCCAAGTCTCTGTAACGGCCACCACATCATATCTCCAAAGGATTACTTCGGCAGTTTGAACGGGGCACGACTGCGCAAGCGCGTGAAATTCGGTCCGTGAGGCAGCGGGAGGGTTTAAAAAGCGAGCAGATTAGCGGAGCGATGGACGTAGTGGAGGGAGACAGAGCAGGAAATATTTGGCTCCAGAGGCTTCGGCTAGCAAATGCTGGGACGAGTTTGCTCCCAATGGGGTAATTCCGGGTAATCTCCTTTAATTAATCTAATCAGCTTTGGGATAGGTAATGGAGCCGGCATTTAGGGCAGTCGAGTGCTCCGTTGGCAGTGTGTGGGAAGTCCGGGCGAGCAAAAATGTGCCTGATGACCACACCTGCAAAAGGTGAATCCAGCTGCAGCTCCTGACAAACCGTGTTAGAGACCTGGAGCGGGAGCTGGATAAACTTCAGAGCATTCGGGAGGCGGAGGCAGAAATAAACAGGAGTTACAGGGAGACACTCACCACGAAATGTCAGTAGGCAGGTAGCTGTGTGACTGTGAGCGGAGGGAAGGGGAATAGACAAAATGAGCAGAGCACCCCGGTGGCCGATCCCACCAATAATAAGTATACCGCTTTGGATACTGTTGGCGGGACGACGTACCAGGGACAATCTGTAATGGTCATGTCTCTGACACCGAGACTGGATCCTCAGATCAGTAAGGAAGGAGTGAAAAGAGGGGAGCAGTAATGATAGGGGATTCGATGGTTGGGGGTGTGGGGGTAGAGATAGGAGGTTCTATGGGAGAGATGGAGAATCCCGGATGGGCTGTTCCCTCCCTGGTGCCAGCGTCCGCGATATCTCGGAACGAGTTCTCAGTATTCTCAAGAGGGAGGGTGAGCAGCCGGATGTCGAGGACCATGTTGAGACAAATGACGTGGATAGGAAGAAGGGTCCGGCAAAGAGAGCTTAGGGGGTCAGGTGGAAAGTTGAAGGACAGGACCTCCAGCGTTACAGTCTCAGGATTGCTTCCTGTGCCACGTGCTAGTGATGCCAGAAATTGGAAGATAATACCGATAAATCCGTGGCTAAGGAGTTTCTGCAGGAAGGATTCCTTTATGTTTCTGGACAACGAAGGACTTGAACTGTCGGGAGGAGTTGCACCTGAACTGGTGCGGGAAAGTTTGCTAGTGCTGCACCGGCGGGTTTAAACTAGATTTGCAGGAGGAGGGGAACCAAAGTGTCAGAGCAGATAGTGAGGTGGAGACGGATAAAGGTCATGCGAGAGCTGCAGGTACCGTGCATGGATTAAAGCCAGATCTAGTATTTGAGGAGAGAGAAACAGAATAAAGTTTGTAAAGGTAGTTAGGTAGAAGGGCTAAAGTGCGTCTACTACAATGCAAGAGACATCATGTACTGACGTGATGACAAATTGCCCTTACATTTTATCAGTTCTATCCATACTGACTCTACATCTCCTGATTCTATGTCACACCTTGCAAGGGACTGAATTTCATTACACAGCAGCGTAGCCACCCCACCCTCTCTACCCAACTGTCTGTCCTTTCGATAGGACGTATACGCTTGATTATTCATTTCCCAGTGAAAAGTGGCAGATGCGTTCACCTCGGAGAAGTGTCAGAGCTGATAGTGAGGTGGAGACGGATAAAGGTCATGCGAGAGCTGCAAGTACCGTGCATGGATTAAAGCCAGATCTAGTATTTGAGGAGAGAGAAACAGAATAAAGTTTGTAATGGTAGTTAGGTAGAAGGGCTAAAGTGCATGTACGACAATTGTCCTTACAATTACTCAGTTCTATCCATAATGACTCTACATCTCCTGATTCTATGTCACAACTAGCAAGGGACTGAATTTCATTCCTCACCAGCAGAGCCACCCCACACCTCTGCCCACATGTCTGTCCTTTCCATTGGACGTATACGCTTGATTATTCATTTCCCAGTGAAAAGTGGCAGATAGGTTCACCACGGATAAGTCTGAGGTGGTACACTTTGGAAGGACAAACTCCAACGCAGAGTACAAAGTAAATGGCAGGATACTTGGTAGTGGGGAGGAGCAGAGGGATCTGGGGGTACGTGTTCACAGATCCATGAAAGTTGCCTCACAGATAGATAGGGTAGAAAAGAAAGCTTATGGGGTGTAGACTTTCATAAGTCAAGAAATAGAGTTTTAGTGTTGCGTTGTGAAGATGCAGCTCTTTGAAACGCTGCTTAGGCCAGACTTGGAGAACTCTGTTCAGTCTGGTCGACCCACTACAAGAGGGATGTGAGATCATTGGAGAGGGTATAGAGGAGATTTACCAGGTTGCTGCCTGGTTTAGAGAGTATGCATTACGATCAGAGATTAAGGGAACAAGGGCTTTACTCTTTGGGGAGAAGGAGGATGAGAGGAGAAATGGTAGTATAGCAGAATTTAAGATGAATACATAGAGTGGACAGCCAGCGTCTTTCCCCAGGGCACCACTGCTCAATACAAGAGGACGTGGCTTTAATGTAAGGGGTTGGAAGTTCAAGGGGGATTTTAGAGTAGTGTTTTTACTCAGAGAGTGGTTGGTGCGTGGAATGCACTGCCTGAGTCAGTGGTGGAGGCATAAACACTCGTGAAATTTAAGAGACTACTAGACAGGTATAGGAGGAATTTAAGGTTACATGGGGGTAATGGGTTAAGGGTCGGCTCAGCATTGTGGGCCGAAGGGCCTGTAATGCTCTGTTCAGTTCTGTGTTCTGCGTTGTATCATTACCATACCTTTCTTATTCGTCATCTCCACCAAAAAAACCTCACTTGGACGAATTTCCTTGCCTGTCCTGACTGAACACTGTAGAAACATTTTTCTCAGACTTGCAGATCACCCCTCCTCCTTCCATTCCTTCCGCTGTCTCACGACTAAAAATAGGGAAACCCGAAATATCGTGCTCTCCTGCTTGCTCCTCTTACACCCAATTCTTAGTAATAGCTACAATGTCATAATTCACTGCATTGATTCATTGCCAGAGCTCAACTGTCTTTTTTTTTAAAGTTTCCTGCATTGAAATATACGGAGCTCAGTGCACCAGTCGCATTATGCATAAACTCTTGATATTTGACTTTTTTCTGGTGTCCTAACAACATCTGTCTCCATATCGACTCCGCTATCTGCTCTGGAGATCTGAATCCCATCCCCCTGCAACTCGAGTTCAACAACTATCCCAAACGCTCTCATGCATAGGACTGACAATCCTTCCTACTAGTATGTCAGTTTCCCTCCAGTTCAGGTATAAACCGTAAACCGTCTTCCATCTCTTCTATACAGATCCCACCTTCCTTGGGAAAAAATACAATGATTCTAAATTTTACACCACGTGCTAAACAGTATGGAATTCCTATGACTGGACACCCTGAGACTGGTAGTAGTCCTGTCCTTTATTTCAATAACGAAACCCCTGAGCTCACTTTGAAAAAAAGCGCCTTCCCGTGGATACTGATTTCATTTGTACATCTATGCTGCTCACCCACTCAATTAAAAATGATGGAGAAGGAATGGTGTGCTGAGAAAAGTGGAAGGAAGGGGAGTAGTGTGGGGCCACAGAAAGGGCGTTCAGATTGCAGTCGTTGGAGCAGAACGTGAGAATTGCCATTTTCTTCCTCCCTATCTCTAATTGGAGTCTGCTTAACGCCCAAAATCCACTGACCCATGACGAGAAGTCAGAGCGATGGCAAGAATCCCTCCATCGAATCTCATCACACACTCGTGGAAACATAGACTGAGTAAGACTCCCTCCTCAACGATCCATCACACACTCTGCAGTCATACATAGAGTAAAGCTCTGTGAGTGGACTGTGTGCTGCCAGAAGAGGAAGGAAGGGGAGGAGAGAGGAGGCCAGGGAAAGGGTGGTGAGTTTAAAGATTACGGGAAGGTTTGCCAGTGCTACAGCGGTGGTTGAAACTAGATTTGCAGGGGGAGGGGAACCGAAGTGTTAGAGCAGATAGTGAGGTGGAGAAGGATAAAGGTCATGCAAGAACTGCAAGTATAGTGCATGGGGTAAAGCCAGATCTATCATATAAACAGGATTTGAGGAAAGAGAATTAGAATAAAGGGTGTAGAAATAGTAAGGTACACGGACTAAAGTGTGTGTTGCAATGCAAGAAGCATCAGGGACAAAGGTAATGAACTGAAAGCTTGGATACATACATGGAATTATCATGTAGTGGCCATTACAGAGACCTGTCTGGCCGCAGAGCAGGAATGGATTCTCAATATTCCTGTTTTTCTGTGACTTAGAAGGGATAGACAACGGGGTAAAAGCGAGTAGGGGTGAAATTATTGGGTAGGGAATCTATTACAAATGCAAAAGTGTGGGTAATGTAACAGGATCCTCTTGTGTCAGTATGGGTGGAATTCAGAAACAGAATTGGAGCAGTTACTGAATTGGGAGCATTTTTTGACCCGCTGGTAGTGGCAGAGATATTGAGGAACAGACTCAGGATGCAAAGTTTGGAAAGGTGCAAAAATAACTTGTTTGTTATCATGGGTGATTTTAACTTCCCTAATATTGATTGGCACCTGATTAGTTTCCATGGTTTGTATGGGACAGAGGTCGTTAATTGTGTCCAGGACGGATTCCTGCCACAGTATGTTGATTGGCCGACTAAGGGGAATGCCACACTAGATCTTCTATTAGGTAACGGACCGAGTCAGGTCACAGATCTCTCAGTGGTTAAGCATCTGGGGGACAGTGACCACCGCTCCACGGAATTTAACATTATCATGGAATAAGAAAGTATCAGAAATAATAGGATTTTTTTTATTGGGGAAGGGCAAGTTATGAGGCTATAAGGCTAGAACATGCAGGCCTGAATTCTGATGGTGCTTTGGCAGGGAAATGTACTATGGACATGTTGAGGTTGTTCAGGGATCTGTCGCAGGATGTTAGGGTAAAATTTGTCACGGTGAGGAAGATAAAGAATGGTAGGGTGCAGAAGCCATGGTTGATTAGCGAAGTGAAAAATCTAGTCAGTTGGAAGAAGATAACATACATAAGCTTTAGGAAGCAAGGGTCAGATGGGGATAATAAAGAATATAGGGTAGCAATAAATGAACTTAAGAAGGGGCTGAGGAGACCTTAAATAGGGCATGAGAAGGCTCTGAGGAGGAGTGTAAATGAAAACCCCAAGCATTCTTCAATGATGTGAAGAGCAAAAGGCTGACAGATGTGAAGCAATGACCGATAAAGGTGGGAAGATGTGCCCGGAGGCTGTGGAGGTCCTGAATGAATACTTTTCTTCGGTGTTCACCATTTTGAGGGAACTTGATGACGGTGAGGAAAATATGAGTAGTTTGAAGCTCCGGAGCATGTTGATATGAAGGGAAATGACGTGTTGGAGCTGTAAAAATACTTTAGGACGGTTGTCCTCGGGGCCTGACGGAATATTCCACTTGCTGCCCCACGTAGCGAGGGAAGAGATTACTCAGCCTCCGGCTAGGATCTTTATGTCCATGTTGTCTCCGGGAATGGTACCGGAGGAGTGGAGGGAGGGGAATACAGTCCCCTGGTTCACAAAAGGTAGTAGGGATAGTCCGGGTAATTATAGACCAGTCAGTTTTACGTCTGTGGTGGGAAAGCTGTTGTAGTTTCTTAGAGATTGGATCTATCGGAATTTAGAGATTTATGGTCTGATCAGGGACATTCAGCATGGCTTTGTGAAGGGCGGATTCTGTCTAACAACCTTGATATCGTTATTTGAGTAGTTGACCAGGCATATAGATGAGGGTAGTGCAGTGTTTGTGATCAGGCATTTGATAATGTTCCACACAGTAGGCTTATTCAGAAATCAGAAGGCAAGGTATCCAGGAAGATTGGGTCAGGTGGATTCAGAATTGGATTGCCTGCAGAAGGCAGAGGGTCGTGGTGGACGGAGTACATTCGGATTGAAGGGTTGTGACCAGTCGTGTCCACCCAGGGTCGGTTCTGGGACTCCTACTTTTCGTGGTTTTCACTAACGACCTGGATGTCAGGGTTGAAGGGTGGGCTGGCAAGTTTGCAGACGGCACAAAGTTCGGTGGTGTTGTGGATAGTGCAGGGGATTGTCGAAGATTGCAGAGACATTGATCGGATGCAGAAGTGGGCTGAGAAGTGGCAGATGCCTTCAACTCGGAGAAGTGTGAGGTGACACACCTTGGAATGACCGAATACAAGGCAGAGTAGAAAGTATTTGACAGGATACTTGGTAGTGGGAAGGAGCAGAGCGATCTGTGGGTACATCTGCATAGATCCCTGAAAGTCTCCTTACAGATAGATAGGGTAGTTAAGAAAGCTTATGTGCTGTTCGCTTTCATAGCTTTCATAAATCGAGGGATAGGGTTTAAAAGTCGCGAGGTAATGATGCAGCTCTATACAACCCTGATTATGGCGCACTTGGAATGCTGAGTCCAGAGTGGTTGTCGAACTAGAGGAAGGATGTGGTAACATTCGAAAGGGTACAGAGCAAATTTACCAGGATGCTGCCTGGTTTAGAGAGTATGGATTATCATCAGAGATTATGGGAGCTAGTGCTTTACTCTTTGGAGAGAACGAGGCTGAGAGGAGTCATGATAGAGGAATACAATATATTAGGAGGAATAGATAGAGTGGACGACCAGCGCCTCTTCCCCAGGACACCACTGCTCAATACAAGAGGCCATGGCTTTAAGGTAAGGGGAGGGAAGTTCAAGGGGGATATTAGAGGAAGGTTTTATACAAAGGAAGTGGTTGGTGCGTAGAATGCACTACCTGAGTCTGTGGTGGAGGCAGACACACCAGTGAAATTTAAGAGACTACTGGACAGGTATATGGAGGAATTTCAGTTGGTGGGTGTGGGGGTTATACGGGGGGCAGGGTTTAAGGGTCGGCCCAACAGTGTGGTTCGAGGGAGCTGTACTGTGCAGAACTATTCTATGTTCTAAGTTGTAACAATGCCATACAATTACAATTTGTCATTTCCACCCATAAAGCTTCACTCAGACGAATTTTCTTGCCTGTCCTGACTGTGCACTGCTTTGGCATTTTCTCAGCCTAGTAATGTCACACCCCACCCACCCCCGAAATTCCTTCCGCATTCTCACGACTAAAAAACGGAAAACACGAAAATTCGTGCTGTCCTGCTTGCTCCTCCTACACTCAATTCTCAATAATGGCTGTAATATCATATTCACTGTGTTGATTCATGCCCTGAGCTCAACTGCGCTTCTTAGAAGCTTCCTGCATTGAAATATACGGAGCTCAGGGCACCAGTCGCATGATGCACATCCTTTTCAATCCTGACTTTTTCTGAGGTATGAACAACATCTGTCTCCATATCGACTCCGCTATCTGCTCTGGAGATCTGAATCCCATCCCCCTGCACCTACAGTTCAACAAGTCTCACAAAACCTCTCATGCACAATACTGACGAACCGTCCCGCTAGGGTATCGGTTCCCCTCAATTTTATCTGCAAGCCATCTTCCATCTCTTCTGTACAGATCCCATCTTCCTTGGAAAAAAAATGTAGTGATTCCAAAGTTTGGAGCCCACCCACTTACACCACGTGCTAAGCAGTATGGTCTTCCTATATCTGGACACTCTGGGATGGGTACTGTTCCTGTCCTTTGTTTTAACAGCTAAATCCCTGACTTCACTTGCAAAACCACCTCCCCGTACATACTGATTTCATTTGTACATATCTGCTGGTAGGTAGGTTTGCTAGAGAGGCTTCAGTGGATTTAAACTATATACGAAGGGGCATGGGGAATCAGCGTGTTGGAACGATTTATGTGAGAATGAAGAAAAAGATGACAGGAAAGTTATTTCTACGGTCCGAGATAAACAGAGAGGAAGAGGAGGATAATTTCTTAAATGCAATTATTTTAATGCTAGGAGCATTTTAAGAAAGGTGGTTGAGTTTAGAGCATGGATTGATACTTGGAAATATGATGTTGTAGCTATTAGTGAAACATGGTTGCAGGAGGGGTGTGATTGGCAACTAAATATTCCTGGATTTCGTAGCTTTAGGTGGGATAGAATCGAAGGGACAAAAGGGGGACGTGTTGCGTTGCTTGTCAGAGAAAATATGACAGCGTTGCTCTGGCAGGATAGATTACAGGACTCATCTAGGGAGACTATTTGGGTGGAATTGAGGGATAGGAAAGGTGTTGTAATACTTATAGGGTTGTATTATAGACCACCTAATGGGGAGCGAGAATAGGAGGAGCAAATCTGCAAGGGAACAGCAGATGGTTGTAGTAATCATAGGCTTGTGATTGTGGGAGATTTTAATTTTCCATACATAGATTGAGAAGCCCGTACTGTAAAAGGGATGGACGGGAGAGTTTCTGCCGGACAGTTTTTCTGCAGAAAACAGAGGTACCGACTAGAGAAGGGGCAGTGTTGGATCTAGCGTTAGGGAATGAGATAGGTCAGGTGACGGAGGTATGTGTTGGGGAGTACTTCGGCTCCAGTGATCACAATGCCAATAGTTTCAGTATAATTATTGAGAAGGATAGGACTGGACCCAGGTTTCAGACTTTTGCTTGTAGAAAGACTAACTTGGAGGAGATGCGGAAAGATTTAGTAGCTGTGGATTGGACAATTTGTTTTATGGGAAGTTTGTAATAGAGAACTGGAGGTCATTTAAAGGTGAAATTTTGAGGGTGCTGAATTTTTATGCTCCTGTTAGGTCGAAAGAAAAGGTTAAAAGTTTGAGAGAACCATGGTTCTCAACAGATATTGGAAACTTGGTTCGGAAAATAAGAGAGAGATCTACAATGAATACAGGTAGCATCGAGTAAATGAGGTGATCGAGGTATATAAATAATGTAAAAAGAATCTTAAGAAAGAATTTAGAGAAGCTAAAAGAAGATACGAGTTTGCTTTGGCAACTAAGGTGAAAATAAATCCGAAAGGGTCTACAGATATATTAATAGCAAAAGGAGAGTGAGGGATAAAATTGGTCCCTTAGAGAATTAGATTGGACAGCTATGTGTGGAGCCGAAAGTGGCGGGGGCGATTTTGAACAATTTATTTTCTTCGGTATTCCCGATGGAGAAAGATATTAATTTGTGTAAGGTAAGGGAAACAAGCTGGGAAATTATGGAAAATATGACAATTAAAAAGGAGCCCGTACTGGCGCTTTTAAGGAAGATAAAAGTGGATAAGTCTCCGGGACCTGACAAGACATTACCTAGGACCTTGAGGGAATTTAGTGTCCAAATAGCAGGGGATCTGACAGAATATTCCAAATGTCAATAGAAACGGGGATGGTGCCGGAGGACTGGCGTATTGCTCATGTGGTTTCATTGTTTAAAAAGGGTACTAAGAGTAAACCCAGCAATTGTAGGCCTGTCTGATTGACGTCTGTGCTGGGTAAATTAATGGAAAGTACTCTTGGTTATGGTATAAATAATTATCTGGATAGACAGGGTCCAATTAGGAACAGTCAGCATGGATTTGTGCGTGGAGGTTCATGTTTGACAAAACTTATTGAATGTTTTGAAGATGTTACAAGGAAAGTAGACGAGGGTAAAGCAGTGGATCTTTTCTATATGAACTTCAGTAAGTCCTTTGACAAGGTTCCGCACGGGTGGATAGTTCGGGATGTTCAATCTTTAGGTATGAATATTGAAGTAGTAAAATGGATTCAACACTGGCTGGATTGGACACGTCAGATAGTAGTGGTGGATAACTGTTTGTCATGTTGGAGGTCGGTGACTAGTGGTGTGCCTCAGGGATCTGTACTGGGTCGAATGTTGTTCGTCATATTCATTAATGATCAGGATGATTGGTGATAAATTAGATTAGTAAGTATGCAAAATATACTAAACTACGTGGTGTTGTAAATAATGAAATAGGATTTCAAAGCTTGCAGAGATATTTAGGCCAGTTAGCAGAGTGGGCTGGACTATGGCAGATGGAGTTTAATGCTAATAAATGTGAGGTGCTACATTTTGATCGGAATAATCCAAATAGGACATGCCTGGGAAGTTGCAGGACATTAAAGAAAGATGTAGAACAGAGTGGTATAGGAATAATGGTGCATAGTTCCCTGAAAGTGGAATCTCACGCGTAGAGAGTGATGAAGAAATCTTTTGCTGTGCTAGCCTTTATAAATCAGAGCATTGAGTATAGGAGTTAGGATGTAATGTTAAAATTGTACAAGGCATTGGAAAGTCCAAATTTGGAGTTTTGTGTACAGTTCTGGCCACCGAATTATAAGAAGGATGTCAACAAAATAGAGTGAGTATTCAGAAGATTTACTAGAATGTTACCTGGGTTTCAGCACCTAAGTTACAGGGAACGGTTGAACAAGTTAGGCCTGTATTCTTTGGAGCGTAGAAGGTTGAGGAGGGACTTGATACAGGTATTTAAAATTATATGGCGACATACAGTGTCGACGTGGATAGACATTTTCCATTGAGAGTTGGGGAGATTCAAACAATAGGACATGAGTTGACAGTTAGGAGGCAAATGCTTAGGGGTAACCCTCGGGGGAATTACTTTACTCAAAGAGTGGTAGATGTGTGGAACAAGCTTCCAGTAGGAGTGGTAGAGGCAGGTTCGGTATTGTCATTTTATATAAAATTGGATGGGTATATGGGCAGGAAAGGAATGGAGGATTATGGGCTGAGTGCGGGTCAGACGGAATAGGTGAGAGTAAGCGTTTGGCACGTAATAGAAGGGCCGAGATGGCCTGTTTCCGTGCTGTAATTGTTATATGGTTACAAGGATGAAAGACGGAGGCCGGAGTGGTGTAGTGGAGGGAGTGCGTGACGGTGACGGGGAGTGTTATAGGAGACGGTGCTTTAATGAGTCGTTGAGTGGTACTGGAGAGGGAGGAGTGTTTTTGAGTGGCAGTGCAGGGCGTGACTCTGTGTTGGTATCGTTGAGTGGTGAGATCCTGCTGTGGGCCAGATCCTGTCAGTGTGTCAGTGTCACGATAAAGCCGTTTTCAGTTCGGATATGGGTTGGGTCTGTGACACAGAAACATATTCTGTGTCCCTTTGAAGACGATCTTCGTGGCACAGTGAGGGCTGTGTGTTTCGTTCACAGAATATGCAGTCTGTGAACTGGCCTTTCTCTGTGTTTATCGATCCATCGCCATATTATCCGCTTTACCCAATACACTGCTCTTCCCAGTAGACGAGTTCAAATCACTCTCTGCTCTTTCTACAGAGCAGAGAAGGATCATCACCGAATAAAAACCCTTCCGCCCAACAAGTTGAGATCTGCCAATTAAACTAAATCCCTTTGCCGGCACAGCGTCCGTCTCCTTCCATTCCCTGCACAGTCCCGTGTCTGTTCCAGAGCCTTTTAAACGCCTCTATAGATCTCCCTCCACCGCCAACGCTGGGAGCATGTTCCAATCACCCAACAATCTTTGTGAACACAACACTTGCCAAATGTACCTACCTGGCACGTACCCCATCTCACCTTAATTCATGTTTCTGATGTTAGTTATTCCAAACCCGCGGGTAAAAATACCCGCTGTCTGGTCCGTCTGTATCTTTCTTAATGATATAGACAACTGCATGTGCTCTCTCAGACTCACCCGCTCCGGACAGAAAAAAAAAGCTCCGAGCTCTGCTTACAGATTTTACTCTCTCAGGCAGCGTCCCAGAAAACACCTTATGTATCTCTCCAAAGAACCCCACTCTCATCCCGTAACGTGGCGAACAGAACTGAATTAGTGAACACGGAAACGTCAAAAGCAGAGAGAGGGAGAGTGAGCGAAAGAGTGGGTGTGGAATGAGAGAGACTGAGAGAATGCTGGTAGAGACAAATTGAGTGAGAGAGAGTCGGGCTAGGAACAGAGATTGAGAGAGTGCTGGTAGAGATAGATTGAGTGAGAGAGAGTCGGGCTAGGAATAGAGATTGAGAGAGTGCTGGTAGAGATAGATTGAGTGAGAGTGAGTCGGGCTAGGAAGAGAGACTGAGAGAGTGCTGGTAGAGATAGACTGAGTGAGAGTGATTCGGGCTAGGAAGAGAGACTGAGAGAGTGCTGGTAGAGATAGACTGAGTGAGAGTGATTCGGGCTAGGAAGAGAGACTGAGAGAGTGCTGGTAGAGATAGACTGAGTGAGAGAGAGTCGGGTTAGGAAGAGAGACTGAGAGAGTGCTGGTTGAGACAGATTGAGTGAGAGAGAGTCGGGTTAGGAAGAGAGACTGAGAGAGTGCTGGAAGAGACAGATTGAGTGAGAGTGATTCGGGCTAGGAGGAGAGACTGAGAGTTGGGGCGAGAGAGAAAGATAGAAATATCGTCACATCGAAAACCTGCAGCAAAATACAGGCTCTTCGGCCCACAATGCTGTACCAAACATGTCCTTACCTTAGAAATTATCTGGATTTCGCATCACACTCTATTTTTTGGCTCAGTGTACATACACAGGAGTCTCTAAAATAACCCTATCGTATCCGCTTCCAGACCGATGCCGACAGACCATTCCAAGCACTCACCACTCTCTGCGTAAAAAAAAAAATCCCTGACATCACCTCCGCATTGACTTCCAAGCACCTTAAAAACGCCCTTTCGTGTTAGCCATTTCGTCCCTGGGAAAAAGCCTCTGACTATCGACACGATCAATGCCTCTCATCATCTCGTACACCTCTATCAAGTCACCTCTCATCCTCCGTCTCTCCAAGGAGAAAAGGCCGAGTTCACTCATCCTATTCTCATTAGACATGTTCCCCAATCCAGGCAACATCCTTGTAAATCTTTTCTGCAACATTTCCATAGTTTTGACATTATTTTTGTAGTGATGCGATAAGAACTGAGCACAGTGTATCCAAGTGGGGTCTGATCAGAGTCCTATATAGCTGCAACGTTAGCTCTCGACTACTAAACTCAGTCCCACGGTTGATGAATACACAGCACCAACTCTCCACTACCCAACTTTTCAGCGTTTCCGCACTCACAAGTTGAATGTGCCTCTCGCAGATGGTATGTGTGTGAGTGACTGACTGTGAGCCGCGGGTTGAGAAAGGATGGGGAAGAGAGAAGATCCAAGAGAAAGTGTGTTAAGTTTATAGATACTGAGGCAAGTGGTGCGGAACCAAAGACCGGCCTGTGGAGAAGCTCAGATACAGTTGATAGATTTCTAATAAAGTGGGCGAAGTGTAATACCAGACGTAAACTCTCCCTCATGCTCCCAACAATTGTCCGTGACACAGAAAGTGAGAAGAGTAGGGAGATGGGGGGGGGGGGTTGAGACGTTGATTTGGAGCTTTTAGCGGAAGGAGTGTTTGACGGAGAGGGAGACGGGTATAGGGATATTACAGGATGTGAGAGGGGGTAGAGAGAGTGTGAAATAGAGGCGGCACAGGAAAAGAGCAGAGGTAAAAACGGGAGAGGGCGAGAGGGTGCGTGAGACAGAGAGAGTTGGGGGTTAGCGACAATATGTGTGGGTGGGCGTAGAGCGTCAGAGCGAATGAGAGAGAGAGAGAGAGAGAGAGAGAGAGAGAGAGAGAGAGAGAGAGAGAGAGAGCGCCCCTGGACTGCTGAACAAAACACACCCGGGTATACACTCAGAGTGAAACTCTCTCCACACCATCACATCACACACTCCCAGGGTCAGACCCATATAGACAATAGAAAATAGACAATAGACAATAGGTGCAGAAGTAGACCATTCGGCCCCTCGAGTCCTCACCGCCATTCTGAGATCATGGCTGATCATTCACTATCAATACCCAGTCCCTGCCTTGTCCCCATATCCCTTGATTCCCCTATCCATCAGATATCTATCCAGCTCTTTCTTGAAAGCATCCAGAGAATTGGCCCCCACCGTCTTCTGAGGCAGTGCATTCCAGACCTCCACAACTCTCTGGGAGAAGAAGCTCTTCCTCAACTCTGTTTTAAATAACTGACCTCTTATTCTCTTATGACTCTTACGGCAGCTCCATCCACATCACACATCCACATCCCATCACACAATCCCGAGCTCCCTCTACGCCGTCAGATCACACACCCCCGATGTTAAATGCAGAGTGAATCTCCATCAACACCGTCCCATCACGTATTCCCGGTGTCAGATAGAGAGTGTACCGCCATCCACAACTTCCCATCTCACAGCCCCGCGGTCAGCCACAGAGTGAATCTACCTCAATACCGTCCATCACAGACTCCCGGGGTCAGACACAGAGTGAATCTCCCTCCACACCGTCACATCACATAGTCCCGCATTCCTCCATACAGTACGAACACATTTCAAGGGTCAAAGAATCAGATCCCTCATCATCACAACACACTTTAATGGAGTCAGAAAAAGTGCGCAACCCCTCCTCCGTTCTCCCCACTCACCAATATCCAGTATTTTGACACCCCTGTTGACTCAAATTGAGCGTGCCTCTCAGAGATGGCGTGTGTTTGTGTGACCGGATGGTGCGCTGCGGGTTGAGGAAATAGGAGGAGAGTAGAGGCGAGAGAAAGGGTGTTAAGATTGCAGACACTGAAGCAAGTGGTGTGAAAAACATACAACCGGCCTGTGTACGCAGAGCTGTGAACAGACTCAGAACTTTTGATAGATATCAAAAGTAGTAAATAGTAAATGGTAAGGCATTGTGGAATGCAGAGGAGCAGAGAGATCTAGGAATAACAGTGCATAGTTCCCTGAAGGTGGAGTCTCATGTAGACAGGGTGGTGAAGAAGGCTTTTGGAACACAGGCCTTTAACAATCAAAGCTTTGAGTACAGAAGTTGGGATGTAATGTTAAAATTGTACAAGGCATTGGTAAGGCCAAATTTGGAATATTGTGTGCAGTTCTGGTCACCGAATTATAGGAAAGATATCAATAAATTAGAGAGAGTGCAGAGACGATTTACTAGGATGTTACCTGGGTTTCAACACTTAAGTTACAGAGAAAGGTTGAACAAGTTAGGTCTCTATTCAATGGAGCGTAGAAGGTTGAGGGGGGATTTGATCGAGGTATTTAAAATTTTGAGAGGGATAGATAGAGTTGACGTGAGTAGGCTGTTTCCATTGAGAGTAGGGGAGATTCAAACGAGAGGACATGATTTGAGAGTTAGGGGGCAAAAGTTTAAGGGAAACACGAGGGGGTATTTCTTTACTCAGAGAGTGATAGCTGTGTGGAATGAGCTTCCTGTAGAAGTAGTAGAGGCCAGTTCAGTTGTGTCATTTAAGGTAAAATTGGATAGGTATATGGACAGGAAAGGAGTGGAGGGTTATGGGCTGAGTGCGGGTAGGTGGGACTAGGTGAGATTAAGAGTTCGGCACGGACTAGAAGGGCCGAGATGGCCTGTTTCCGTGCTGTGATTGTTATATGGTTATATTATATGTTATATGGTTATATCCAGTGGAAGGGGGGTGGTGTAATACAAGACGTCATTTCTCCGTCATACTCCCCACAATTGCCTGTGCCACAGAGAGTGAGGAGAGTCGGGAGAGCTAGGGGTGGGAGGCGACCGAGATGTGCAGCGTTTTCTTCGGCATTCACTAAGGAAAATGATATTCTCTAAGGAGAAGCATTGAAAGAAGTGCATGGAGTAAAGCCAGACCTAACATATAGAAAGGCTTTGAGGAAAGAGAGGCAGATTAAAGTGTGTAAAGCTGGTAAGGTGGAATAACTAATGTGTGTGTACTTCAATGCAAGAAGCATCAGGAACAAAGGCTATGAACTGAGAGCTTGCATACATATATTGAATTATGACGTACCGGTCATTACAGAGACTTGACAGGAATGTATTCTCAATATTCCAGGATTTCAGTGCTTTAAAAGGATACGGGGGGGGGGGGGGAGGGATGGTGAGGAGGTGTGGCATTACTGGTCAAGGATACTGTTACTGCTACAGAGATGGTGGGTAATGTAGCAGAATCCTCTTTTGACTCAGTATGGTTGGAAGTCAGGTCCGGGAAAGGAGCAGTTACTCAGTTACTCACCTGGAAGTATTCTATAGGCCCCCTGGCAGCAGCAGAGATACCGAGGAGCAGATTGGGGGGCAGATTTGGAAAGGTGCAAAAATAACAGGGTTGTTATCATGGGTAACATTAACTTCCCGAATATTGATGACATTTGATTGGTTTCAAAGGTTTAGATTGGACAAATTTTGTTAAGATGTATAGGATGGATTCCTTTCACAGTATGTTGGCAGGCCGATTAGGGATATTGACATAATAGATCTAGTAGTAGGTAGCGAAGCGGGTCTGGTCACTGATCTGTCAGTGGCTGAGCATATGGGGAACAGTGTACACCGCTCCCTTGCCTTTACTATTAACATGGAGAAGGGTAGAATCAGAGAGGAGAGGAACACTCTTAATTGGGGAAGGGCAAATTATGAGGATAGAACTTACTGGTGTGAATTAGGATGATGTTTTTGCAGGGCAATGTACTATGGACATGTGGTCGATGTTTAAAGTCTCCTGCAGGACGTTAGGGGTAAATTTGTCCCGGTGAGGAAGATCAAGAATGGTAGAGTGAATGAACTATGGGTGACTAGTGAAGTGTAAAATCTAGTCAGGTGGAAGAAGACAGCATACATGAGGTTTGGGAAACAAGGGTCAGATGGCTGTATTGACGGAGAATCTCTTTTGGTCCCTCAACATCAGCTCCATAGAAAAGAAAGCCCAGCAGCGTCTCTACTTTTTGCGAAGGCTGAGGAAAGTCCATCTCCCTCCCCTCCATCCTCATCACATTCAATATCGGTTCTATTGAGAGCATCCCATCACACTCTCCCAGGGACAGACACCGAGGGAAGCTCCCTCCACACAGTCCTGTCACACACTCCCGCTGACAGACACAGAGAGAAGCTGCTTCCACCCCGTCCCATCACAGTCTCCCGGGTTTAGACACAGAGAGAATCTCCTTCCACACTGTCCCATTACACGCTCGTCGACTCCTCGTGTCAAACATAGAGTGAAAGTCCCTCCACAATGTCCCACAATTTGGCAGAAGAATCCAGTGGTGGAGAGGATTTTGTTGAGGGTATAAGCATTCTTGAGACAGGTGGTCTGGTGATCTGGCAGAGGACCAGTAGGGAATTCGCGTTTATCCTGGAAACGTTCCAATGCATCTCATAGACATTTAGACGATATTAGCACCTGTTCCTGTTCAACTCCTGATATTGTTCCCAAAGAGTCTTCTAGTCCCGGTCGGAAGTGATCAGAGAGTGAGGAATCTCTGTCAGGAAACAAAGAAATGCTTACGATGAGTTCATAGAGCGAGTAAAGTTGGAGATCTAGAAGATTATAAGGCTAATAGGAAGGAGCTTAAATTGGAATAAGGAAAGCCAGAAGGGCCATGTAAGACCTTGGCCTGCAGGATTAAGGATATTCCCAAAGGATTCTGCAAGTATGTGAAAAGCAAGAGGATAAGACGTGAAAGAATCGGACCCATCAAGTGTGACAGTGGGAAATTGAGTATTGAAC